>NC_053023.1:751179158-751369376 GCF_003073215.2 Triticum urartu | reverse complement strand
GATCATGGCCTCTCCTTCACCCCTTCCTCTCCAACTACTCTCACAGCGTACTCAGATGCAGATTGGGCAGGATGCCCGGACACTTGTCGGTCCACTTCGGGTTACTGTGTGTACCTGGGTGATAATCTGATTTCATGGTCTTTGAAGCGGCAGGCTACCGTTTCCAGGTCGTCCGTGGAGGCCGAATATCGCTCAGTTGCTCATGCTGTCGCAGAGACGGTGTGGTTGCGCCAACTCCTAAGTGAGCTTCATCGTCCTCTTCATCAGGCCACTATTGTGTATTGTGACAACATCTCTGCCGTCTACATGTCCTGCAACCCCGTTCAGCATCGACGAACCAAGCACATCGAGATCGACATAAACTTCGTTCGTGAGAAGCTGGCTTTGGGCGACGTTCGAGTTCTTCACGTCCCTACAAGTGCCCAGTTTGCTGACATCTTCACCAAAGGCCTGCCGGCGACGTCATTCTTCGATATTCGTGCCAGTCTCAACGTCGTCGAGCCCGTCGCTGACACTGCGGGGGGGGGGGTGTTAGTCAGTAGCTATGGGCCTGCTTACTTGGCCCACGATAATTGCATGATCTGTCCCATGTTCTTGCGATGGTTGTACCAGCCAATCTATATATGTACTCCTTCATGTAACTCTCGACAATCAAGGAAACCATTCCACAAGTTCACACTGCAGATGGATAAGCCCTCACTTGATGCATGCCGCAACTGCCTGCGCCCGCTTCTTTCTCCATCTCTGGTCTGCTACACAACTCGGCCGGCCGGACTCCTCACAGACTGACACATGCAGCTAACTAATCGCAACCCATTTAGCTTTGCATTGTGCACGCGAACACAACTCTACGTGCACACACTGCCGCAGCTTCAACTACATGGATGAACTGGAAATAAACATGACACACCACTAGTAGATAAAGGGCCGGGCCTTTAGTCCCGGTTCATAAGAGCCTTTAGTCCCTGTTCTGGAACCGGGACTAAAGGGTTGTTACTAAAGCCTCCCCCTTTAGTCCCGGTTCTTATACGAACCGGGACTAAAGGCCCTCCACGTGGCCGCTGCCTGGAGGTCCACCTTTAGTCCCGGTTGGTAACACCAACCGGTACTAAAGAAAATTTTATGATTCTTTTTGAAAAAAAATTGAGTTTTTTTTATTTTCAAATTTCTGAATTATTCTAACCTCTAATCTCTAATCACCCCTCATCACTGCTCAATTTAACCTCTAATCTCTAATCACCCTCATCATTCCAAATCATCTAACTTCCCGGACGGTTACCCATCCTCTCACTACTCCAGCCTGAGCATGCTTAACTTTCGGGTTCTATTCTCCCTCGTTTCCAAGTCTGCACTTGTTGTTTTCCTGACAATAGTAAGATGTCAATCCTATTAACCCTCAGGAATTTAGGTTGAGCATGAAGTCACACATTTCACTGTTTGAGTTTGAAACTATTGTTCTAAAAAACAATAATTACTCCCTCTGTCCCATAATGTAGGACGTTTTTTGACACTAGTGTAGTGTCAACGTCCTATATTATGGGACGGAGGGAGTATTTAGTAACACTAATATTTCTTGAATAAGTAGTTTGACCACAGTTTGACCATAATTTGACCACAGTTTGACCATAGTTTGACCAATGTTTGACCAGATTTGACCAAAATTCAAAAAAACTGAAATAATTATTTAGTAACACGAATATTTCTTGAATATGTAGTTTGACCATTGTTTGACCACAGTTTGACCAGATTTGTCAAATTCAAAAAAACTGAAATAATTATTTAGTAACACTAATATTCTTGAATTATTATTTAGTAACACTAATACTTCTTGAATAAGTAATTTGACCATAGTTTGATCAGATTTAACGAAAATACAAAAAAAACTGAAATTTGAGCATAACTTTTTTCCTTTTAGAATTTGAGGATTCTAAAAAATTTCAAACAGGCTGTAGGCCGTCAAAATCGGATGCGGATTTTCGTGCTGAACATTTTGATATATTATACGTTTTTTTCCAACATCGTATGCAAAAGTTATAGCCGTTTTACGTTTTCTTGCAAAACATGTCCAAATTTAAATTTTTAAATTTTCCTAACTAGTAGATGTAGTAATATAACTACCTCTCGAAGGATTTTATTTTTTGAAGTTTTATCATTTTCTTTTGATTTTTTCAAAACAAAAAAGGCGATCCACCAGGGGGTGGGGGTAGAGTTTGAAAATGGGACCTTTAGTCCCGGTTTGAGACACAAACCGAGACTAAAGGGCATCGCACACTTTAGTCCCGGTTCGTGTCTCAAACCGGGACTAATTAAAGGTCTAATGTTTAGTCACGGTTTGAGACACAAACCGAGACTAAAGGGCATCGCACCCTTTAGTCTCGGTTCATGTCTTAAACCGGGACTAAAGGGCTCAGGTGAACCGGGACTAATGCCTTAGCCACACGAACCGGGACCAATGCTCACATTAGTCCCAGTTCGTGACTGAACCGAGACTAATGTAAATATTGCCCTGTGACCAAAGCCCTGTTTTCTACTAGTGCACACACACACCTAAACAACAATGGTTAACACCAACAATCACCTCCTTAACCTTGTTGTGCTTTATTGGGAACTCCATGGCAACCTTCAGTATAGCCCCGGGTTATCGTCGGCAGTTGCGTCGGCGAGAAGCGCCCGCTCCTTCTTCGGCTCGGTGCAGTCCCTCGAGTAATGCCCATACTCTTGGCAAGTGTAGCAGCGGACCTTCCGGATGTCGAAGTTTCTCTTCTTCTTGCCGGCGCCGCTGCGGTAGCGAGCAAGCCACTCCTCCTCCGTGAGGAGCAGGCGACTCCCACCACCCTGGTCGTAGTTGTTGGCGCCCTCGTCCAAATTGCTCCGGTCCTCCGCCATTTTGAGCCTTCCCACAAGCTCTTCCATGGACATGGTTTTAAGATCAAGAAGCTGCTCAATGGCAATAGCTACCTGGGTATACTTGGACGGCACAATGCGGAGAAGCTTCTTCACGACCTTCACCTCGTCGAAGTTCTCGCCGAGCGTGCGCAGCTTGTTGGCGATCCCATTCATGCGCATGGCGAGCTCATCGAGGGTCTCGCCGCTCCTCATGCGGACGGCATCAAACTCCTTGAGGGGAGTCTGCGCCTTGGCCTCATGGATGCGGGCATCGCCGACCCGCATGATCTCGATGGCATCCCATGCCTCCTTTGCCGTCGCCTTCACGGCAAGCGTGGAGTGCATCTCCTCCGGCACGGCTCGCAGAATTGCCGCAAGCGCCGCCCTGTCCTGGCTGAAGCTCCCGCCTCCCTCGACGGCGTCCCACACGCGTTGGGCCTCCATGTTCACCTTCATGATCAGCGACCACTCGAAGTAGTTCGTCGCCGTCAGCGGCGGGTAGACGACAGTGCTGCTGGCCTGGTGGACGACCTCCTGCTGCACCACCACCTCGCGGCAACCACGCCGCGTCGGGCTCCGGCCTAGGCGCACCACCGGCGAGGCCGAGACACGGCGGTGACCCGGCAACGGAGTGCGCGAACCTTCAGTCACCATGGCTCTGAATACCAAATGTTGACCTTGCCCAGGAGAAACACACACAGACAGGAGGTAGAAGAGACACTCACGAACTTGGCAACACGCACACTTGTGCCTTTTTCTGTATTTCTTCACACTCTAAATGAACTGGATTACAAGGGATAAAATAGAGCAGCCAACACAAGCACTAGCTAGCATGCAAATACACCGGTCAAGCCACTAACGGCTTGACCCACTAATCTCTCCACTAACTGCTCACACGTACAGACTTTGAGTCGCTCCCAAGTTTCTGCAGATGGATAAGCCCTCACTTGATGCACAACCCATTTAGCTTTGCATTGTGCACGCGAACACAACTCTACGTGCACACACTGCCGCAGCTTCAACTACATGGATGAACTGGAAATAAACATGACACACACACACCTAAACAAAAATGGTTAACACCAACATCCTCGTCGCGTCCAGGCTCGGGGGCTCCACTTCGCCTCAGTAGGCTCCTCGCTGCATCAGGTTTCGGGGGCATCTCCTCGGCACAGTCAACTTTATGCATCTGCCATCATCACAAGGCCCTCCAGCCGACTGCAAGAGTTGGCCGGAGGCTCGGGAGCTACACCCACCTGGTTGCATCGCCGTTGAAGATTATCATCTTTGCATGGCTGAGTCTAGTGGCATATATGACGCGCCACAATTACTTTGTCTTTCACAGACACTGTGTATGCCTGCTGTATACAATAATACTAATGAATGCACTAGAACATGTAAGACATTAGTTCACGGTAAAACAAAACGTTAACATGGATGACAAACTTCTTGTAAACCTCATACAACATCAATAAAAAAATTTGGTCATTTCATACACTAGAACGCACGCATCAAGATAATTGTTAGACCTTGAGCATTAGAAATTATATTAAGAACTTTAATAGTATGAGAACACGACAATGTATATGACATTATTTATGGAAGTCACTGATTAATCCTCAGAGACATCATTTTTTTTTTATATTTTTCTCATATATGTACAACGTACGATCTGAATTTGGCAACACAAAATGGATTTCTCAGTGATACGAGTTAGAGCCCTCTAATGAGGAACACCATATGTTGATGAAAATATTGTTATGAACAACTATGCGAACCAAATTATTAAGTAACTATACTTCTCAGAATAATAAGTTAGTAAAACATATTTTAAAAATTAAAAAGTTTGGAATAAATTTTATTAGATTTACATTTGGCAACAATAATGCACCTTAGTTGTGATTAAACCGTTTGATTTTTTTTAGTTGCATTGGGCGATAATAGTTTTAGCTCTGTTGACTCGAACAATGAGTGGGGGAGGCGGCGAAGATGACAGATGTCTCGCGCTTGTGATAAACCGTCGAGCCTGTTGGCTGCGTAAACGTCGTTCATAAATTGTTCATCGACACTTTAAACTCTGTTCGTATAATTCATAAAAAAGACATTTGCACCAAGCAAAACATTTCTCGGGTAATTAAAAATGTTCACGCATTAAAACAATATAATTCGCAACATTATAAGAAAATGTTTATAAAATATAAAGCTCTATTCAATAATTTTATAAAAATATTCACAACTTAGAACTTTTTTTCATGTTTTAAATAATTTTTTAACACTTAACAGATGTTTACACATTTTAGGAAAATATGCATGAAATTTCTTAATATGTTCAACGTGTGCAGAAGCACTTGCCCACAAAATCATCCGTCTAGTTCTTTTTTAAGATTTTAGTCTGTAATTGTTTTATGGGATGTGTGTTGAAATCTCTATTATACCCTCAAAAAAACAATTGCATGCCGAACTGATAAGTTTTGAACCGCTGGGCTCGCCATGGCTTCGGGAGGACGAGCATGATGAGGAAAGAGGCCCGGGTGGATCAACTTCGGCCTATAGAAAAGGAAAGAGACGGGGAGAGGACGAAACGGTTGACTGCTTCGGTCGCTTTGGGTCTCTTTCGATGGACCGGCCCGAGAAGCTTTTTAGATGTTATTACCTCGTGAAATATGGGTCAAAACGAACAATTTTCTTTTGAGGGACCACTCAGAATCACCTGAATCGTGGGTTTTCGACGATTCTGAGATACACACTGATTCTCGCATGATTCTAAGCGATTCCTGAGCCAGAGATGAGTTCTTTTACATTTTTTATTCTCCGGATCGTGATTCTTCATAATCGAGTCAAGAGAACTGGCGCCTAGTTAGACACCAACAAATGGGTAATCCTCCTGCCTTGTCTACCATGTGAATGATTGATCGATCACTCCTACTATTTACTCCATATATCTATCTAGCAAAGGTTTACTACGTTGCGCCTTAATTACCATGATGTGATTTGAGGGTGATCCATGTGATTCAATTATATATGCCATAACCAAATCAAAATAAAATTTATACATGTCATAACCAAAACTAAAGGTCGTCTCACTCCTCATGATCATATATAGCAAAACAAATGCATGCATTCCTATCAGATCGACTTTCAAGCTAATTGAAAACCACACTTTCATACATTCAAGACAAAAAAATGGTCCTACGTACGTTGCAATAAAGTATTCCATTTTTATTTTTCCTACCTTAGCTAGAGAGATGGTCAAATTTATTTACTACTCCCTCCGTTCCTAAATATTTGTTTTTCTAGACATTTCAAATAACTACTACATACAGATGTATGTAGACATATTTTCGAGTGTAGATTCACTCATTTTGCTCCGTATGTAGTCACTTGTTAAAATGCCTAGAAAGACAAGTATTTAGGAATGGAGTACAAAGCTATCTCGATTGGCAAATCACTCTCACACCAGCGTCGTCATCGTCCGGGTACTAATCTAATCAACATACCAAGCTTGTGGTTGATGGATGGATTTCTGGATTCTGGTCCATTTCAACAATTTATGAGACGAGACCGGCTCTCCTCCATGGTCCTATATGTGCGCAGTGAGGAAGAAGGCGGGGGAAACTTCTTCATGATTCATCCTCTCATGATTGGCCACCCATGAGTGAGGGCAATGCAATGCATGGCGTGCCACAAACTGTCTTTCATGCATCAAGTAAATATATATATTCCGACTCGACTGATTGATAACCCAATCATACAACCTTTCCATACCCCCTTGCACAGGAACCACCTACCTATCTAGAAAGAAAAAGGTTGCCCATGCAATGCCGCAGGCATGACTAAACCGTGCAGTTCCTAAAGGCGATCCATCCACCAATGGTTGCAATCTAAAAGGCTAGCTTTATTTGAGTATTCCTCAACTTTGGATAATTCGAGTGGACAGCTAGATCGATGGAATCGCTCATGCATATGCATACACTATATATGTGCCCACTTGATAAAGTGAGGTGCCATGAGAGGACAATGGAATGCCCTACCACTGTGTATGGAGAAGAGAAAGCACCAACATAACCACCTTTTGTGCCTAATTAATCTAGTTTGTTTTCTCTGTGGATTTTGTCCTTCCAGAGACATGATACTAATCCTGATCAACAAAATGGAAACTGCATTTCATAGACAAAGATTAGGACAAGCTACTTTTAGAGGACCAACAGTATATTCACTTCACTTTGGCACTACAATAGTGCATGTAGATAAAGATTAGGACAAGCTACTTTTAGAGGGAAAGTGCTTTCTGAATCAGATAAAAGAAAAGGAATATGAATGAATATCTATCTAGTGTGTGTCAAACAGCAGTCGCCGGAGATAGAATACACTAGCGCATACAGGCTTTATATATTCTCGTTAGCCACTTTATTCCGCACGCTACACGTATCCAAAGAAGAAGAAGGATGTTTCTTTACATGCACACCAGCACCACCGTGTATGGTATGGCATGGAATGTAGTGGAACAAAGAAATATGTTGGATGAAAGCAATGCCGCATCTGCCGCTTTGTTGTCTTCCATTCTAAACTGAGTTCTTTAATTATTGAGGGGAAGCTTCTGAATGTTCAGAGTATCTATCCACTCCAATCTTTCTTATTTTTTCTGATCCTCTGAGCACACAAAAGGAAATTAATTTCAGGGTAGTACGTGTAATAGTAGCATGTCGCCCTTGGCGGAGAATTCCCATGCATGGCATGGTCATAGGAGCATGTCGCCCTTGGCAGGGAGGCGCTTGTAGAAGTTCAAGGGTACAGACGGCTGCTTGCTCCGGAAACTGGAGAGGAGGTACAGCCTGGCGGCAAGGGCTGATGTGGAGTACGACGGCCACGAAGAGGTTCAATAACGGATCGGCGGATCAACAAATACCAAAGATGATACCGAGATACGGACCCGTGGGAGCCATTAGATCTCAGATCAAACGGCTACTAGGAGCTCTTGAACATTTTGCAGAAAAGCCATCAAAGAGTCTCAAAATTGCGCGCAGGTACAACAGACTTGAGATCCAACGGCCTAGAAGCCTTTATCACGGTAGCATATGAAGTCCGGTATCACCTGAAACTTTCCCTAAAACCTTGATGTCTAAGTGTTTTATAATTTGGAAATCCAAGACATCCTTTTTGATTATTTCTTTTCTTTGTTTTAGCATTATATATAGAATTTTTTACTATTGTATTTTGTTTTTACATATATAATTCTGTTATGCCTGAGATCCGTGTTATAAGTTGTGAAAGAAATGGATATTCGATTTGTCTCCCATGTACAGTAGCGCACAATTTATGAGTGTAGTTAGGAGGAGGCGGTGGCCAGTAGTTAGAATGCTCGTAGCCGGTAGCGCCATCAGTCAATTAATCAACCTGCTTGTGAATGAAGTAGTGATTGGATGATGTTGGGATTCATGATTATGATTGTACTTCCTCTGTCTGGAATTACTCGTCTAAAAAATAAATGTATCTAGATATATTTTAGTTGTAGATATCTCCATTTTTGTGACAAGTAATTCCAAACGGAGGGAGTATCAAGCAGCGACGTATGTTTTCTTGCCCACTACTGTACTCGCCTCACCAAGTCACCAGGCTGCATGCGTTGCTCTGCCTTGTTCTTCGTTGGAATGGACGGCGGTGGTTCCGCCGCTGCCATCGCCGAATCAATGACATGCCATATCCTGCCTTCCACTGCAACTTGGCTCGATCGAGTTGAGACGTCGCTCTCTCCCTCCCTTCTTTCCTGCCAACAGAGTCATGGATGCATGCATGCCCTGGTCCAGGCGCAGGCCAGACCAACCGTGAAGTACGTACTATGCCAGGTAGCTAGCTATAAGGGTAGCAGCATGCATAATGGAGCCATGAAAGTGCCCGCAAAAGAAAAGAAAAACTATCAGAAGCTGAAAAGTCCATCCACATATATATACAGCGTCCGTGATTTAGCTAGAGCATCTCCAACAGACGCGCTAAACAGGCGCCGCGCCGTAAATATACTCACTTTAGTGCGCACGCAACCCGGCGGATGGCTCCAGCGGGTGCGCAATAACCGCGCGCGCGGCAGGAAGCGCTACCTCGCGCGGTGTATTTGCGACGCCCGCTTCTGCGCACGGCACACTCAAGCGCTCGCGCTGCGTTCTGTCTTCTCCCCCTCCAAAGCCCCGCACGCGTCGGCGCCGGCGACCCGCACCCATGGACGCACGCGCCGGCACCCCGCTCACCCCGTCCTATAGCCGCGACTCCCCCGCCCCCACCGCCGCCGCCACAAACGCTAGCCCGGGTGGCGTTGGCCTCGCCTCCCGGAGCTCCTCTGACCGCCGCCGCCGCCACAAACTTGTGGGCATGAACTTTTCTTCATCAACTTGTTTGTGTGAAATTTTATTGTGTTAAAAATGTTCATCATTTTATGTTGAAAATGCCATATGCAATACACCGGCGAGTCGTGCGCGCTGCTGGAGCGGCGCGTGCGCTGCATTTTAGCGCGGCTATTGGAGCCAGCGTTGCGCGCCGCGCCAAACCAGGCGATGCGCGCGCGGCAAATCTGTTTTTTGCGTGCGGCGCGTCCGGCGCCTGTTGGAAATGCTCGTCCGGCGTCCGGTGCCAGCATGCATATATAATGAAGCCATGAAAGTGCCAGCAAAAGAAAAGAACAACTAACAGAAGCTGAAAAGTCCGTCCATATGTATAATTAGCGTCCGTGATTTAGTTAAGAAAGGGACATACTATATCTGATCCACGGAAGACTTAAGGAGTGTGAGTAGCTTAATTCCTGAACTGCTATATAATCAAATCTGGCTTCATATAACTACTTCATTACCTTTTTACATTAATTCATTTTCCTAATAGAAGGATGTGCGGCTAACTGCAATTAAAAAATATCAAGATGGCCAAGGAGTATTTAAAAACAGCAAGAAGAACTGTACCCACAATTTATATATTTTCAAGAACGCAACAAATGAAAAGTGGCGGCATTGACGGCGGGCATGTGTGTTTTAGAGAGGAAGATGATATACAAAAGATTAAGGTTGTTGACGGCGACTGCTGTTTGACACACACTGCTCATTGAAGTAGTTGGATAATAATTCATCATTTTTCTCCATGATTTTATTATGACCATCATAGTATATAATTTTCCTTTTAGTTGAAGCTACATGTGTGTTTGCACAATTATTTTAATTAGGATTGGATCACATCTCATAATATTTATTGACACGATGTGGTCTAACTAACACCTGCCACCTAGTTATCACCGGCCCGTTTTTCACAGATTTCTCGGTTCGTTTCCGCACATATGATAATGATAATAATAATAATAACGTGGCTGAGACCATGAACGGTATAGATAGGATGACATGCTATTTCCATCCTGAAATGATAGACCTATATAAAGGATATGCTACGTATTCGTTGTTGTAGTATAGTAGCATGGTTATTGACATCATCCAATCCCAAAAGATAGGATATGATGATACTAGCTAGGAGTAATTCCAAGCATCACCAAATCATGCATGCGTGGACTCTCCATGCACGCACTTTCCAAAATATGTGATGACAAAACCAACTGACGTGAAAGTTATCTCTTCTTTTCTCGACTCACCAAACCATCCATTTCTAAAAAAATAAGTAACTACTTTAGGACCTCTATATAGTTCACCGAAGGAAAAATAATAATTAGACGAATCTTTTTTAAGAAAATGTATGCAGAATAGGCCATAGGTAAAATTCCCATGGTCTTCAATCCAATCCTACAAAACCAAGAAAGTAATACTAAAAGAAGTCTAGGAAGAGGAGCCATCTGAAATTGATACACATGTCATGACAAGGGTAAGTACGTTTTCAAAATTGTCTAGGCTGAAAATGATACTCATAGTACTCCTGGTAGCTAGCTAGCTACTTATCAAGGAGGAAAGTGCACATGTCATGACAAGCACTGCGTGAACAAGAGATAGACACGGCACAAGGGAGAGTAGGAACATGTGACGTATGTTTATGTAGATAGGGAATAGGGAACTTCGGTCCATTTGGATGCACGCACGATATATGATATCATGTTCGTCACCTTGTCACAGCTAACGTTGCTACTGGATGCACGTACGACGCGTGGGTTTCGATATAAGAACGTACTGGACGTCGTACGTAAGCAGGTCGTTCATGCATGCGACCCCATGTAGGACAAGTGCATGTGTTGAGGCAACAGGTCAGGTATCCTGCACGAGAGACTGACTATCTAGCCAGGATGAAATGACGATGTTCGACTATGCATTTATACACTTATATCTTTTACTCCATTAGAGTATCTACACCGTGCTCCCCCTAAAGCCCGGACAGACTGCTCGTTTGCTGACCGATTAGAAAAAAATGACCTAAACGGACTCCTCATGACGGCCCTATACGTCAGGGCTGACCGACACCCCTCATAACTAGCACAAATTTGTGGCGGCCCGGGCATGTCCATCGTGTCAGATTGATGGTGGGGTCCCACACAAAAACACTTGAAAACCCAATGGTTCGACGGGCCTCTCCTCCTCAAGAGGGGGGGGGGGGGATGCCACATGGCGTGCTCCCGCTCGCCGCCCGAGATCCAAAGTTCGGCTATTTAAGCCGGACGGTGACCCCCATCCCTAGCCGCATCAAGTTCACTCCCTCTCCGTGCTGCCAGTCCGAGGCACCTCCACTTCCCTCCCTCTCTGCTCGCCGACCACCGACAACCATGGCCCGACAGAGGGTGACCACCTACGTTGTGTTCATGCCGGAGCGGCTTCTCCAGCTGCTCCAGGAGATCCAGGACAGGCGTGAAGCTCGGATCACAGCCGGCCGGCCTCCGGACTCGCTGAAGACGAAGGAGGAGGAGAGGGAGGCGGCAGAGCAGGACGCATCAATGGAGGAAGAGGACACCATAAAAGAGACGGAGCTGGAGGAGGAGGCGGAGGCCGTTGGCTTCGCCATGGAAAAATATCATGGCGGAGTTCGAGGCGGCCCAAGCTAGGTGGGCCAAGCCTGCGGTTGAACTGGCCTCCACTGTCTTCTCTGCCTTCTTCTTCATTTGACACACCTGCCTTTGCGTAGCACGGATGCGACCTCCTCTGGGTCCGGGTCCTTTGGGACGACGAACATCGTCTTTGACTCCTCCCGTGGCTTCATTATGACGGCGGACTACAAAAAGGGGAGGGGGTGGTGGCGATTGGGGCAGAGGGAGCAATGAAGAGCAAGGTTTCACTCAGGAGGATGGGGCGTGATTATCCTAATACGCAGGCCTTGGGTGTCGCTTTGGTTGGGTCGGTGTTGTTGGACTCCGACATACTAGAGGTCCTAACACCTCAAGTTAATTCCTATTTGTGGATTTTTTGATGTCCGGACTAGTCCAGATATTTTTATAAGCTGCATTGGATGGGGTCCAAACATTTAAGATCGATTAGATGATGAACGTTGGAGTTGCCCTTACCATGTCCTTCTCCCGGACAACAAGTAGAGTCGACATATCTTGCCAAGGCCAAATCATACGCAGCGGCACCGGCAAAATGCATGGCATGGATGACACCATGGAATTGGCTAGTCCTAGCCAGTACTGCTCTCGTCTACATTGTGAATCATTGGTCGATCAACCCTACAGTCTTCCTATCTACTAGTAGTAACAGGGCACGCTGGGCCTTGGCAGCATATGAGATCGATTCATTCATCTAGGTAGTTGTTCAATTATATGTGTGGCACCCCCAAAACTATGAGGCAGGCCACCTCCTCCAAATGCATACGTGCATGCATGTGTAGTATCTTTCAGATCGAACTTCAGGCTAACTAATTGGAAACCAAAAGTTTTGGCAATGCTGTCGGTCCGTCGATGTTACCCATAAATATGACACCGCTTGTAAAACGACACCTGAACGAATGTTAACACCAAACACAAGGTAGTATGACGTTGCACAAAGTACCACTCGCCTCGTTTCATATTAGTTTTATAGCTGATCTATTACAACGTTACGCATGAGACGGAGGGAGTTTTCAGGCCAGTTCTTTTGATAGCTTAAATAATAGGCCGCCTCCTTCTCAGCTTTTTTCATAAGCCGCCTTTTTTATTCATTTGAACTTCTAAACTAGTTATTTTTTCTGTTGTACTAGCAGGCATGAGACGGTCAAATATATTTACTAGTAACAAGCTAGCCTTATTGTCAAACCACCCTCACATCAGCGTCGTCATCGATCAACTAATAAACTGATCAACATTTCAAGCTTGTGGTTGATGGATCGATTTCTGGATTCTTGTCCATTTCAACCATTTATTAGACGAGATCGATCGTCCTCCTTGCCCAGTGATGAAGAAGGCGGGGGAAACTTCCTATTATATTTGTACCCATAATTCAAAGGTGATTGATTGACGATGGGATGAGCGTCGGGTGAGCGACGAGGGAGGGCAACGCATGGTGTACCACGCACCCACTCACGGTTTTTCCAACGTCGATCGATTGAGTAATATATTCCGACCGAGTGACTGAGAGCCCAATCAGACAACCTTTCCATTCCTTGCACTGCAACCACCTACTGACCTACCTTGAAAATGCATGCTACTCTATGAAATGAGTGAAAGAAAAAGCTCGCCAATGCCATGCCGCGGGCATGACTAATCCGTGTAGTGCAGTTTCTAAAGGCGATCCGATCCATCCATCCATGATGCATCCATGATTGATGTCGCTTTACTTGAGCATTCTACAACTTTGGATAATCCGAGTGGACAGCCAGATCGATGGAACCGTTCATGCATATGCATACACACTATATATATGTGCCCACTTCACCACTTGATAAAGAAAAAAAAAGAGAAATGATTGGACAATGGAAGGCCCTACTACCGTACCACTGTATATGTATAGGAGGCACCGCCACACCCACCTTTTGTGCCTAATTAATCTAATCTCATCAGCTGCCTCCGTGGAGTTGGATCCTTCAAGAGACATGCTAATTCGAACAAGGATTAGGACAAGCTACTTTTAGAATGCTACTCGTATATACTCCACCTTGATGCTGCATTCTGAATAAAATAATGGAATATGAATATGAATGAGACAACAGTCGTCGAACATGGAATACACTGCTAGCACAGTGAGGCTTTATTTATTCCCGTTAGCTTGGTCGACCAACTTTATTCCGCACGCTACACGTATCCAAAGAAGAAGAAGATGGACACCACCCATGGTGTCTGACTAACTGGTGTAGACACAGACAAAAGTGAAACAAAAAAAATATTCACACCGCACCGACAAAAGCACGGTATGGAATGTAGTGGAACAAAAAATATGTTGGATGAAAGCAATGCCGCATCTGCCGCTTTGTTCTCTCCCTTTTAATTATTGATGGAGACGAAGCTTCCGAATGTTCAGAGTATCTATCCACTCCATTCCAAGCTTTCTTATTTTTCAAGATTCTCTGATCACACAGACAAAAGTGATCGATTGTGTAGTGTACTGTAGTGTAGTAGTAGTAGTAGTGAATATATATGTACCGTAATTAATTTAGATAACCCTATGCAAAAAAACAAGAGAAGAGAAGAGAAGAGAAGAGGAGATCATAGGAGCATGTCACCCTTGGCGGGGAGCCGCTTGTAGAAGTTGAATGGCACGGACGGCTGCTTGCTCCGGAAGCGGGGGTGGCGGAGCATGTAGAGCCCCAAGACCACGGCCACCACCTGGAACGGCGTGATGTAGAGCACGACCGCGACGATGAGGGAGAGCGTGATGAAGATGGCCGTGGCTCTGGGGTCGCGCCAGCTGAGCAGCGACTGCGCGCGCTCCCCCTGCATGGCCAGGTCGCCCACCACCGTCTGCACCCGGCCGGCCACGCTGCGCAGCCGGTCGTACCGCATCCGCACCACGTCCGAGGGCTTGGACGTCGGGAACGTGTCGAACTCCTCGTCCAGCTCGTCCGGGTGCGCCTGCTCCGCGTGCGACAGCACCGTGTCCATGTGCGGCGGCTTCCGCGGCCGCCGCCGGTAGTTCCACACCCCGATCATGAACAGGTACAGGAACACCGTCGGCAGGATCAGCTCCGGGTAGCACACCAGTATCAGAAACAGAACGTGCACCAGTATGGTCGTCAGCGGGTTCTTCCACTTGCAGATGCCGTCGAACCACTTGCCGACCGCGACCACGCCGGAGAAGAGCGACGTGATGCGGTAGAAGTTGGCCTTGCTCCGCCGCAGGCTGAACATGTGGGAGTCGACGTCGAGCATGTACTCCACCACCTCCCGGTGCAGCGGCGGCTCCGACCGCCCCAGCCGCGTCGCCACCATCTGCATCGCCTGGAACCGGAGGTAGTCCAGCTGGAGCACGGAGATGGGGTTGCTGTAGTGCATCTTGGGCAGCAGCGGCCGCCCGTACTGCGCCAGCATGTTGGCCCACGCCGTGCACGTGAACCGGACGGCCAGGTGGAGCTCACCGGTCTTCTTCAGCCCGCCGGGGGTCAGCGCCATGAGCGGGTAGTAGTGCGTGTACACGCGGTCGGACTCGAGGGTGGCCAGGCGGACGCGCACCTTGCCGATCCTCTGGTCCTTTCCGTCGCTGTGGTGGAGGTGGTTGTTGTCGAACACGGCGACGGTGATGACGGTGCTCAGGTCGAACACCTCCCAGGTGTACTGCTCGTTCCACGCCGGCGCGGCGGTGCCCAGCAGCGTGCGCGTGCGCACCCACTTGGACCCGTACTTGGCCACGCAGTAGGCGCTCTTGTTGCCGCCGAGGCCGCGCGCGCTGAGGATGCCCACCTCCAGCACGCCGATGGCGCTCTTCCGCAGCTTCTTCGCCGCCGGCTGCAGGTCGCTGCTGTAGTGCGTGGACTCGTCCAGCACGTGGTACGCCGTCTCCAGGCTCATCCTGAGGTGGATCTTGCTGGCGAAGGTCTTGGAGTGCTCCCGGTGCTTGGTCCCCGTCGTCGCCTCCGCCGCCGCCTCGTCCACCGTCATGCCGCGCGACAGGTTGAACCACTTGGATGGTATAGACTTGGCCAGGTCGTTGCGCGGCACGTACGGCGACGCCACGGGGATGATGATGCGGCCGATGGGCTCGTCGCGGCCGGCGGCGACCTTCTCCTCCACGGTCACCACCAGCGGGTCCTCGAACGGCTCGCTGGCCACGAACATGAACTCCTCGTTCCACGCCTGGTTCGCCGACCCCTGCGGCTGCCCCGGCCGCGTCCGCCTGATCTGGCTGCCCATCTGTATCTTGGCGATGGTCGGCGCCAGCGGCCGGCCCTTGTCGGCGGCGATCAGGTCCTGCGCCGCGATGACGGAGACCTTGAGGTAGATGAGCTTGGGCGAGTAATACACCTTGGAGCGCGTGTTGGTGAGCCCCTCCCGCGAGAGCGAGTGCGCGTCCGAGTGCCACGCCTCCGGGAACGCCTCGTCGGCCTGCGTGCCGATCCAGACGGCGAGCATGATCTCGCCGAGGGGGTGGCCGTGCCGGAACCGCTCGCCGTGGGCGTCGGCGAGGCTGTACCACTGCGGCGCGAGCGGGCTGTCGGGCGGCAGGCGGCTGGGGATGTCGGACATGTCGAAGACGACGCGGCCGACGAAGTCGTCGCGGAGCGTGTCCTTGTCCATGACGATGACCTCGAGCTGGCTGGCCTGCAGGTGGGCGCCGGAGAAGGCGAACGTCTGCCGCCACACCGGGTTCTGGTTCTTCTCCAGGTGCCGCGTGACGCCCTTGAAGTTGCCCAGCTTCACCTCCACGTACGGGTCCAGCGCGCCGGTGAGGTCCATGGAGGGCAGGTCGCGCGCCTTCACCACAGTCACGTAGAGGTACGACATCGGCTCCACCATGTCGTAGGTGGACGCGATCTTGGCCGTCCCAGAGCGCGGCCCCATCTTGGCCGGCAGCGGGGGCTTCGTCTCGGTGAGGCCGTACTGCGAGCCCGGGGGCGCTGCCTGGGCAGGCCCGGCGGGCTTCGGCACGACCACCGTCTGCCCCGCTGGCGGGGGCGGCGCCGCCATGGCGTGGAGCGTGTGGCGCCGAGGCTCGTTGCCACCACCACCTGACGAGGCCGGAATGGAGCGGAACTCGCGTGTGTCGTGGCCGCTCTTCCCCTTGGTCTCTGCCGCCGGCCCTCCCGAGGCAGAGGCAGCTGCGGCTCCTGCGGGCGCCTCGCCAGAGAAGACGTTCCGGACCATCCTCTCGGGGTCCAAGCTGGCGGCGGCGGACTGGGAAGGCTGCTGCTGGTTCTGCTGCTGACCACCGCCCGTGTCCATGGCCGGAGCAGCAGCAGCATGGTCCTGCGCGACGCGATCGCCGTCCCGCCCGTCGGGGACGAGGTAGAGCCGGAGCGCGATGTCCCCGGAGACGCGGGAGAAGAGCCCTCTTTTATCCAGCGGGAAGCGCTGCAGGAAGGCCTCGTCGGGCGAGCGAGCGACGGACTCGCCGGAGACGCGGACGCGGCCGAGGAAGACGTGGGGGCGGAGCGCGTTGTGGTCGTTGAGGCTGCGGTCGTGCTGGACAGACACGTCGACGGTGAGGGCGGCGAGGCGGGCCGGGTCGCGGACGTCGAAGACGAGCGTCTCGTTCCACTGCGGGGAGAGGTCGCCGGGCCGGGTGGCCGTGCGCTGGCGCTGCCCGTCGAACTCCACCTCCACGAACGCGTTGCAGCCGGCCGCGCCGTCCTTGGCGGACAGCTCCGCCGCGTCCGCGACCTCCACGGCAAGCTTCATGGTGGCGGCGATCGGGCACTACTGTGGATGGCTGGCTAGGCGGTGTAGGACGGCCGGGGTTCAGTGCGGCGGCCGGCCATGGATGTGCTCTGCTGCGCTCTGGCTCGGTTGGTAGGTGCTCTGTTTTGGGAAAGAAGCGAAGAAGACGGGCGCGTGTCTCGTAATAGTGTCCCACTATTTATAATACCGATAATCTTGAGGGGTTGGTTGTTATTTTATTTTCCTTTGGCCTGGGCGGTGGTATGTAAGATGGGCCCACGGGTCAGACCAATGTCGACGATCGTCGGCGGGGTTTATTGGTTGCTTTGGTTGCCGTCACCATATATCTTTGGGACAATTACATTTGAGCCTCTAGTTGTGTCACATTCGTGTGTTTTGTCCCTAAATTTAAAAAACCTTCGTTTCTGCCCGAGCTCGTTTGCTTTTCTTATGTTTTTACCCTTTGACCGTTTGACCGTAACTTTAAAAACTTCATAACGAATTCATACTAACTCAGAAAAATGCATATAAGATATCAAAATGTCCGGAAAAACATCACCTATATGTGCATGTCATTTGCATTCATGACAAAAAGGGCATTCATGACAAAAGACATCATATGAGCTCAAACTGAGATAGGGACTTTTCAGTACTTTTGTCATGAATGCAAATGGCATGCACATATAGGTGATGTTTTTCCGATCATTTTGATATCTTATTTGCATTTTTCTGAGTTAGTATTAATTCGTTATGAAGTTTTCAAAGTTGCAGTCAAACGGTCAAAGGGCAAAAACATAAGAGGAGTAAACGAGCTTGGATAGAAATGAGGGTTTTTTGAATTTAGGGGCAAAACACACGGGTGTGACACAACTAGAGGCTCAAATGTAATTGTCCCTATATCTTTTGCACGCGCTATTCATCCATTTGTAGTTCTAAATGAACAACACTTTGTATCCATATGTAAAATAGCTGCATAGCTTTTTTTAGGGGAACACACTTCACTTCATTGATCAATAACCAAGCTCACATCGTTAATTAGGGAATCATAGCTGCATAACAGGTCACTATGATGATTGTAACACTAGATTACCACCTTAGGACATCTCTAGCCATCCCAAAAGTTAAATATGAGGGCTAAACTTTTAATTTTGAGGAATTAAACGCCATCTACCGCATCTTGACAACGTTTAAATCCCCCCAAAATGATTTTTCGTTGCCCGTAAATATGGTCTAGGAGACGCAAATCTTATTATAAATAGGGAAGAGCTCGCGCCTCCGTCACCCTTGTCGCTGTCGGTAAATCCCCAGCACACCCTGCTGCCCGTGCCGCCTCCCCTATCACTCTCCCGCCATCTCTGAATAACATCTAGCTTTTACGTAAGGCCGGATCTCTCAAGATAAAACGTAAGACTGGATATATATGCCATAACATTCCAAAAAATGTGTATTCTTGTGTTTTTAATTAAAATCATCCAAACTATGGGTGTCCTAAAGTAGCTGGTTTCTTCTTTAGAAATGGTTGGTTTGGTGAGTTGAGAAGAGAAAAGATGACTTTTGCGTCACTCGGTTTCGCCATTCCTAAACTGAGTCTGATTGCAAATTCTTGGTGCGATAACTATGATCTTTGTTGGGAAGTTTGTGCATGATTTGGTGATGTTTATAATTACTCCTATTAGCTGGATTTATATCCTATCTTCTGGGATGGGTGACGTCAATTAGCCATTGTATCAATAATCAATCATGGAGCATATGAAAATAATAATAATGGGGCACGTACATATCCATATGTCCGCTTGGTAGGTGGGCATACCGTGCTATCATACTTATAGCATGCATGGTCTCTACCTATTATTATTATTATCATGGGGAGAAATGAACCAATAATTCTATAGAAAATGGGATGGTGATAACTAGGGGTCGGATGTCAAATGTAGCACATCATATCAATAATTATTAGGAGATGTGGCCCCAATCTCAATACAAATAATCTTCCAAACTCAAAAACTAAAAGAAAAATCATATAATATATTGATCATAATAAAATAAGAGAAAGGTTGGTTAATTAACGTCGAACTACTGCCATGAGCAGCGAAGGACTTAAGACGGCACTGATAATGTATGGAGTGGCACCAAGAAATTAAGTGTTAGCAATGCTCAACCGACACCTACGATGCCAGACACACCTTCTTCTTCTTTTTAAATACTCCTCGGCCGTCTTGATTTCTTGTTAAAATTGCAGTTACCCGTGCATCCTTCTAATAGTTATATGAATTAATGCAAAAATATAAAATAGTAGTTACATGAATACATATTTAATTATGTGGCTATCCATGAATTGAGGTACTCACACCACTGTTTTGGTATTTAAAATTTAGGAGGGTTGGTATTGGGTCCTGGAAATAATAGACAAAACAATTTATCAAATCTAATCTCATGGAAAGTTCTTCGTTACTATGGCAACTATGTTATACACCGAATCAGTGCACACAGCAAGCATGATCAACCCTCCGCGATTTCTAGTATGTCATGCACAGAATCTCCAGAAAAAAATAACATTGTGTTTTTCTTGTGGTGTAACTAAATAATGTCTAGCGTTTACAAAGGACTCGACATATATGATATATTTTTTTTGCAAGGTTAAACTTGTGCTTTTAAAATTATGCAAACTATAGTTGTCCAAAAGGAACTGCTTCTATTTTTATAAATGGGTGGTTTGGGGAGTCGGGAAGAGAACAGATGACTTTTGTGTCACTCGATCTTGCCAATCCTAAATGGTGTCCAATCGCAGATTCTCGTTGCGATAGGACTGTGATCAATCTTTATTGGCAAGTCGATGCTTGGAGAGTTTACACATGCATGGTATGGTTATTTTTTGGAATTATTATTATTAGCTTGTATTTTATCCTATCTTTTGGGATTGGGCGGCGTCAATTAGCCATACTATATATCAAGTATGAATAATGGAGCACCTACATACATATCGTCATAATCTCTATATCAATATATATTTTTGGTGGTTGGATATAGCACGTGATCATGTGTATAAGAGCATCTCCAAAAGATGCACTAGATAAGCCGCGCTAATCTTCAAGAGGAGGAGGACACCGCAATGATCCTAGCTATGAACGTCAATAAAAAGCCAAAGTACGGTGTTTGATTTTCGGTCGTCAGAATCTTGGAGGGAAAGGATCGATGCCCACAACAGATTGATGATGAACTATTTTTTGGAGAATCCCACATACCTCGAGTCCTACTTTTGGCTCCGTTTTAGGATGAGCATCGAGTTGTTCAAACACATTGCGGGGAAACTGGCGAGCCATGATCGGTTTTTTCAGCAAAGGAGGAATGTCGTCGAAGAACCCGGGCATAGCACCTTTCAAAAGGTGACCGCCGCTTTGCGTATGTTGGCATACGGTATTCTGGCAGATCTAGTTGAGGACCAATTGGCCATGGGTGAGTGTCAAGTCATCATGTGTGTCAAGCGCTTTGCAGTTGGAATTGTGCAAGTGTTTGGGTCGGAATATTTGAGAGCTCCCAATGTTGAAGACAACGCAAGGCTTTTGGAGATGAACAAACTCGCAGGTTCCTAGGTATGCTTGGATCAATAGATTACATGCATTGGAGTTGGAAGAACTATCCTAAGGCATGGCATGGACAATTCCACTGCAAGAAAAAGGGTTTCACTATAATTGTTGAAGCGGTGACCGATCATCAGACTTGGATTTTTCATGCTTTTTTCGGAATGCCTGGATCTTGCAATGACATCAATGTTCTTCAACGGTCACCACAAATGAATAGGACTGCAAATGGTGAAACTCCACTGGTGGAGTTTGTCGCAAATGGCCATACATACAACTATGACTACTATCTTGCGGGTGACATCTACCCAAGGTGACAAACATTTGTGAAGCCGTTGACGGCATCAGAAGGTAAGAAAAAACTTGATTTCCACAATGCTCAGGCAGCGGCTAGGAAATATGTGGAGAGAGCTTTTGGGATTTTGCAATCCCAATTTGCTATTGTGAGAGGACTGGCTTGATTTTGGGATCAAACGATCCTTTGATACATCATGAACGCTTGTGTGATCAGGCATAACATGATCATCGAGAACGAGCATGGGCAAGATTTAGACTATTCCCAGTATGAGTTGATGGGACATCCCGTACGAGTGCGGAGGAGGGCTACGAGGGTGAGCCGCTTTGTCGCCTCCTATCATGCGATTCGATGTGCCGAAACACATGATGACCTTCAGAAGGATTGAGTTGAGGAGTGGTGGTCATGTAATGGGCGACAAAACTAGTTTGATGTTCTATGTTTGTTGTATTTTGACTATTTGTTGCATTGTTCATGAACTATTTATTCTATTGAAGATAAACTATTTGTTTGAGTTGTAATAATAGTTGAAATATTTATTGTTGATTTATTTTGTGTGTGTTTGATCTTCTTGGTTCTATGTTGAGTGTGAAATGTTGTTTGTGCTGGGGGCGCACGCTGTAATTTAGCGCGCCTACTGAAGTGCTACTTGTGGCATGCAATATATAGCGCTTCTGCTAAAGCAAAACACTAGCCCGGCGCGCTAAAACACTTTTTTGGCGCTGCAAAAAAAAATTAGTACGTCGCAGATCCGCGCGTCTGTTGGAGATGCTCTAACATGCATGGTCTCAACATGTTATCGTCATTATCATTCGGAGAAATGAAGCAAGAATTCCATGGAAAATCCGCATTTGATAACTAGGGGGGCAGATGACAAACAGAACACATCATATCAATTGTTATTAGGACATGTGACCCAAGCTCAATAAAATTAATTGTCCAAACACAAAGGTAGCTTAAACTAAAAGGAAAACTGAATATAACCTTAGTAATAATAAATCATATTAAAAATATGATTAATTGAATCGACCAATACTTCCATGAGCAGTGAACGACAAAAGACGACGTTGATAATATATAGCACCAACGTATTGAGTTTTGGCTCAACCGGCTCCTACGATGCCAGGCACTTTTTGCAACCTACCTAACAATATAGAATATGAGGTATAGTATATATTACTTATCAACAACCTTAATCTTTCGTACCATTTTCCTCTCTAAATCACATATGTTGGCCCTTAACGCTACCTTTCATTTGTTGCCTTTAGTAATATGAGTCTCAGTTATCTAGCCACACATGAATTATGCTAATCACACTCCTAAGAGTGTTTTCATATTTATAATACTGATTATTTAGGAGGGGTTGGTTGGTATGCATTGGCAGAATAGTAGAAGAGAAAGAAGAAGCAGGCCCATGGGCCAGAGGAATAATTGGCAGCAAAGTCTCGTCTCTTGGTTGGACGTGCTAGTAGCGGCCGTTGGCTTTGGCTTGGTCATGTCCTCGTCATGTCGCTATGCGCACTCTATCTATCTATCTATTTGAAAGTAGTATACACCTTTTTCATGTCTTCTATTTTCTAAGCAAGGCCTAGGGTGCCATCACATAGAGGAGAGGTGACCGTTGGATGGGAAAGATGAGGGAAGTAACAAATAACAAAGGGCGTTTGAATAACACCTAACAATATTTAATCAAAATACACATAATAGGTTACTAATGGAATAAATAATTTTGGTATTACGCTAAATGATTTTTGACAATTGTCCCAGAGAGCCTAAGGTTTATGTTCACAAGTAAAAGTAAGGTTTCCTCAAACAACACAACTACTATTGGACGTCTGTTTACCAAAAATAAACAATCTACACACTGCCTGGGTCACTATGCTAGTTACAAGGAATACCGGAATTATAGCCAACAATAGTCCGACGGCATCTTGCAAGTGGACAAGCACATAAAAAAAATTGTTGTATGGTTTCATTGCACCAACAAGGCGGACACTTATTTTCACAGCGCCCCCTCGCTGAAGCATACAACCACATTGTACTATGCTAAACTAGTAGTCGCAAGACAATTTTGATCCGCATAGAATCTTAATCTCCCAAAGGAAGTTAGTTGATATATCCACGACAATATCTCTAAGTTTTGTATAAAAATTCTTAGCAGCACTTCATTTCTACGTATGGAAAATCTTTCTTTTCCTTTATTGGTAGGGCTCAACATCAACGAACTTGTGTCTTTACCTAGTAGAAGGCGTTGTCAAGTTGCTGAAGAGCTTGCCTTTAGTGGTCGGTCTCGGTAACCATGATGAAAATCCTTGTCTTAGACGTATCCTACCAGATGTGGCAAGGACAATGTGAGGGTGTTTATTCCTTCTTTAAACCATCAGAACGAAAGAAGATGACTACTAGGTTGTATGTGTTAAATTCATATGTTGCAATGGCTCTACCAAATTTGTTGATGACTTTTGTTTTGTTGGCTACCATGAATACTAATAAAAATAGTTGTGCACACCAAAATAATACAGAGACCTGGAGTTTCAACCCTTCGTTGATGCCAGATCGGACATCGTCGAAGTACGGAGGGACATGAGAGACATTATTCAAAGGGAAAAGTATATTTTTTGTCCCTCTATTCTTTCGAAAGTCTAGATTTGATTCTTCAACTCAAAAACCGGCAAAACTTAGTCCCCCAACTCTTCAAACCAGACAAGTTTAGTCCTTCGCCTCAGCTGACCCGGTATGTTGCTGACTCAGCCCGGTTTTGACCAGTCTTCGCTGATGTGGCAAATTCCTCTCTCCTGCTTTTGCTATATCTTTTTCCTCACATATCTCTCTCTTTCATGGGCAGTTGATCGAGCAGCTCGTGTGCGCCTCTGCACTTCTGCCACCGGCACTATCTCATCATGTCCGGCTACGCCACACCGGCAAGGAGCACACCACCGGCACCAACGGACGAACCTGGACGTCGTGGCCGGCACCCCAACCTTGTCTCCCTCGTTTGCTATTGCTCCCAGCCTCCCAGGACCAAGAGCGGCTTCTCGTCAAGATCGTGCATGGCGCCACCAGGGGCCTCCGGCACCTGCATGAGGCGGTGACGCGGCGGCGATCTACCGCGACATTCCAGCGTGACGCTTAGTCCGTTCATTCTCCTCGTCTAGGCGGAACAGAGCTGGGAGCGAGCAGGTTAGAGAGACATGCATGGATAGGTGGGAGGAGCTGACCGGTTGCTGGGCCGGGGAGATGAAATACAGTGATCCCTACAGGGCTGAGGCGGAGCTGTGCATGCGGCCAGCCGCCAGCGGCGACAACGCGGCTCCGGAACAAGAGCCACCGCTGCCCTCCTCCACTTTGCCATGCCAACGGTCACTACACCATCACAGTGGGCGCGCCCGTCGTACTACTCGAGCTTGCGGCCTTCCTCCTGCCGTCAGGCACACAACGCGGTGGCTCACCGCGAAGTCTTGCAGTGGGGCTTGAGGAGTGCTAGGTACGGCTGCGCGGACGCGATGGCTCACATGGTGAGCAGCCTCGCAGCTGACGGTGTTTGGGCGACGCACGCAGCAAGAAGTATCAGCGTGCAGCTAGCACCGCAAGTGTTAGCATAGCAGACAGGGTGACCATTGGACGGCCGAGTGCAGCTCCAACTAGCACGGATTGGGCAGACTTGGGATGATAATTGAGGCACAACGGGTCAACGTCTATGGCCAGCCGGGTGTGGCTGCTCGGCGTGCTCAAAGGGAGCACGGCCAGGGGAGCAACAGACCGGTGCTCGCGAGCATGGCTTTCAGGGCCAGGCGACGGCCGCCTCCACATCATGAACCAAACCAGTCAAATCAGGCAAAACCATGCCACGTCATCAACAAAGCGGTATAAAGGACTAAAGATATCCGGTTTAAAAAGTTGGGGTACCAATGATTGCTGGTTTTAGAGTTGAAGGACCATTTCTACACTTTCAAGAGAATTGAGGGACTGAAAATATACTTATCCCTTATTCAAATGCACCATCAAAGCCACCACCTAGGCTATGCCGATAGAGAACCTAAACCTAAGGGAAATGGAGAGCTACTAAAACTAAAATTAACAGAGGGACAAATACTTGTTCCTCTGTCCATTTGGGGGAGAGAGATGATACGAGGCGGCAGTGTGGAAGATGCCCTGTGTAGCGGCTAGGGGTTGGGGAAAGGAGACGGGCAGAGTTTTCATAACTAAGCATTCGTTTTGATTTGAACAAATGAATCACAAACAAGGTCGGATAATAAGATAATATTGCATTTTTATCATTTCGGTGGATATATCTTATTTACTCAAAAAGAACACAAGATTCCATGTTCCACTTTTCTTCCCACCACCCATTCATATCAAACCTTCCACTCTCCACTGACTTTTGTTCTCCATCCTCTTCTGTCTGTCAACAAACAATTTTTTGGTAAGCCAATATACCAAATCAATCTATGGTATATAGCAATAAATTCACGGTCCATAAGCAAATTATTTCTTATGGTAAAATCTGATGCTGGTCAAACATTTTCGTTAAGTCAATAAGTAGCAATAAATTCTCAATTGATCGGCACGTATCAGATTTATACAGAAGATTAGTTAGGAGAGGGACATGATCCACAGAAGATTAAGGTTGTTGGTTAAATATAAAGTCCGTTGATATATTATACATCAAATGACTTCTCAGCTGCTGCTAGTTTAAAAAAAATTGATAAACACACACACACACACACACACACACACACACACACACACACACACCAGCTGACGAACGACGACGATGGCCATTGATTAGCTAGCTTGGCTCCATTATGCGTGCTGGCACCCTTATAGCTAGCCTAGCTAGCTGGTATAGTACGTACTTAGCGGTTGGTCTGGCCTGCATCTGGACCAGCGCATGACTACATGTCACGAAGGATCCAAGCAGCGGGGGGTGAGAGAGCGACGTGTCAACTCCATCGACCGATGCATGATGCAAAATGCAATGGAGGGCAGGACATGGCATGAATTGATTCGGCGATGACGGCAGAGGAACCAACCACCATACAGCCAAGACGGATGATGCTTCAGTGCCTTCCTACCTTTATGTCTATGACATGTGGGCCCAACAGGTGGCTGGCCCACATGTCAGTGACCCAAAGACAGGTACCTTTAAGGCATCGAAGCTGCGTCCGCCAAGACAGAGCAATGCATGCAGCCAGCTGAGGCGACTACTCTACATACTTCTCAGTCCTCGCATATTTTACCATCAATGGATCGTAATTTTACGTTCTGTAAATTTTGCTTTATTTCCGAAGTAAAAAGAGACCGTAAGAAAATATACAATCATCGAAAAAAATATTTTATGTTATGTAAAATTACAAATGTAAAAACATAGTGTAAAATACACATAAACTGTAATTTTTCTTGTCTTATGACCTATATTTTTATTTTCTTATGTCAAATTTTACGTCGTGAATCGATAGGAATGTAACTATTTGAATTCCAAACGTAATTTAATTATGAAATGATCGTAATATTACCTCGGGTGAAGAATAACTTATTCTGCACCCTGGATGATGAATAGTATATATAGGGTCGCGCTATTCATCACCCTGGTTGAGGAATAGTTATTCTTCACCCCCTCTATTTTACCATCAATGCACCGTAATTTTACGTTCCGTAATTTTTGTCTTATTTCCGACGTAAAAAAAGACCATAAGAAAATATATAATCGCCGTAAAAAATATTTTATATTATGTAAAACTACAAACATAAAAACATAGTCTAAAATACACATAAACTACAAATTTTCTTGTCTTATGACCTATATTTTTGTTTTTTTATGTCAAATTTTACGTAGTGAATCAATAGGAATGTAACTATTTGAATTCTAAACCTAATTTAATTATGAAATGATCGTAAAATTACCTCGGGTGAAGAAATACTTATTCTGCACCCCGGATTATGAATAGTAACTATATATACACTACTCGCACCTGTATGTAGTGGACAAGAAAACATACGTCGTTGCTGCATTAACAACAATTGGTTGATCAGATGGATCACAGGATCAGCAGGTGCAAGCATGATCTTGAGAGATGAAAAGGGATGTAACTTTTGCACCTTGTCAGGTTCTATTTTACTGCAACAATGCACTGGAGGCTGAAATACAAGCAATTAAGATAGGAATGTCACTAGCCATTCAGTGGTCTAGTTTCCCTGTCATAGTACGATCAGACTCCTTGGGCACCCTCCCGTCGATGGTGGATGCTTCACTCACAAAATCTGCTGTTGGTAACCTAGCCAAGAAAATCAAACATTCTATGGAAGAGCGGTAGTTCAAACAGTGTAAGATTGCTAGGTCGCAAAATAGGGTAGCTCATTGTCTTGCAAATTATGCACGGACAGCTCGAAGCACCCCTTGTTGGTTGCATAGAGCTCCAGATTTTGTTCAAGATCTTGTTATAGCTGCCTATTGAAGAAATAAAAATCATTGATCCTCGAAAAAAACAATTGGTTGATTAATTGATTGATTGTGCCACAGGCTAGATCGAAGTCGACCTATACTGCCAGCAATCTAACTGGCTACTTAGCATCCTCGACCACTGATTTTGCTTTTGACGGAATGCCTTGCGGCTAAATTTATTACTTCTAAAAAATAGTTACGCGCGTACATTATTTGTCATAAAAGGCATTGTAAAACTATAGGGGATCATAAACGAGAAAAGCAATTCTCCCTGCCCCGTGCATGAGGGAGCCCTTGATTTGCTTTTAGATTCGGAGCCATGCATAAGGTACTGCTCATAGTTGGTCAGCTGTTTCTTTCACCACATGCAAGCCAGCTATGCAGCGTATGCTCCACCATGCCATACTTTTTCATCTTATTCTTATTCCTAGGTTTAAATCTAGTTTGTTTTTTGAATCAATAGTCCAATTTATAATTTGTTTGCATATTTGTGTTTATGATGACACAACGTGGCGAGCCATAGTGAAATAATAATATTTTTTTGTGAAAGAAAGTAAAATATTATTGAATTTTTTCCATGGAATTAACAAATTTGGATGAAACATGTTTAATGCGTGGCGATTTAGTTGTCAAAGTAACAATTTCTGAAACTATATTGAATATCAGTCTTGTTTTAAAGGTCTTGTTAGAAAAAAACACAACTGTACAAACGTAATGTAAATCAAACTTTTATTTCAAAATATATTAGACATCTATTTATCTGAATGAAACTAAACAAGTAGAGAATAATATGTGACTGTATGTTACATGGGAGATAAATATACATGATGTCAGTGTTCCCTTATAACAATTAAGAAAAAGAAAAAGATGGATGCATGCATGGCAGGTCCTGTGCATGGTAGAAAATCCCCTCTCCATCATCAACCTATATTGTAGAGACATGAGAGTAGAAAAAACTCCTAGAAAGCTCATGAGCTACCCCATTTGATTCCCTTGGACAATGTTCATTGATGACCTTCGAGAAGCCACTAGCAATGATGGTGCAGTCCTAAAAGATTGCAGCAGCTGGTGCAGCAGAGAACCCTCCTTGTTCATAATCTCAATGACTTGTGAGATGTCCGATGGGATGATCAAGTTGTTACACCAAATGTGATGTGCCATACTAAGCACCTACCACTCATAGGGTCAAAGTCTCGCCCTCCTCTCCACCACCCCCATCGCGGTTGCTTGTTGCCACCGTGATCATCCCTCCAAGACACCCCCTCCCCTTGCATGCAGCAACTCCGGCGACCCCTGCAGCACCCCCCCCCCCCCCCCCCCCCCCCCCCCCCCCCCCCCCGCACACACACACACAACCGACCCACATCCGTCGAGTCTCAGAATCACACCCACTGGCTCCCACTCGTCCACATCTCGGTCTCGCCACGGCCCTCACGCCGTCTCCGTCTTTGGGCTCACATATAGCCAAAATAATTGACCGACACAAAGAAATTTCAGGTACCTTTATGTTTACAAAGCCCGGGTGCATTTTTTTTTTAAAAATATAGCTTGTGACGTACTAGTGAATGTTGATTTTGCTTATTCGTCTTCACACACCCATATACCTAACTTTCATAACCAATATCTTTACAGACCGCTTCTTGTTCATTATTGGTGAAGAAGCTCCAAAAGAGTGACATTCGCATCCTATAGGTGGACATCGTGTGTGCCCGTGACCTGGCTGGCATGAAGAACATGTGCCTCGTCACCAAGTATGTCAAGAAGCAGGTGCGCGCGGAACCTTGCGCGCTAGACCTAATGGTACCCTGATGCACCACTTAACCATGGCATGAAATTTTCAAGCAACGGTGTACTGAATAATGGTGTGTTTCACAACTTGTAACAGGATTTCAGGCATAACAGAAGTAGACGTATAAAAATAAAATCCAATAGTAAAAACTTATTAATATGAAGATAAAACGAAGAACAAAATGAACTAAAAAGGATGTCTTGCATTTCAAAATTATAAACACGTCATTAGAGATAAAAGTTCGATTGATATTTGATCCGTGATCCGTTATTGAACCTCTTAGTGGCCGTCTGTACTCTACATCACGCCTTTCCAGGTGATGGCCTTTTTCTCCAGGGCCAGGTACCTCCTCAGGCACCCTAGGTTCCGGTGCAAGCTGCCATGTGAGACATGCTCGTATGACCATGGCATGCACGGAAATTTCCCGCCAAGGTCGACATGCTACTACTATCACTACTCTGTGAGATTACTTTCGGTTTGTATGCTCAGGGGATCGGACAAAATAATAAAGATTGGAGTGGATAGATACTGTGAACATTCAGAAGCTTCTCCTCAATAATTAAATAACTCAGTTGGAAAGGAAGAGCACAAAGCGGCAGATGCCGCATTGCTTTCATCCAACATATTTTTTGTTCCACTACATTCCATTACATACCATACCATACACGGTGGTGCTGGTGTGCATATTCCATTCTCACTTTTTTCTGTCTCTACACCACCCGGTCAGTACACCTTGAATGTAAAGTCACCTTCTTCTTCTTCTTTGGATACATGTAGCGTGCGGAATAAAGTGGCTAACGAGAATATATAAAGCCTGTATGCGCTAGTGTATTCTATCTCCGGCGACTGCTGTTTGATACACACTAGATAGATATTCATTCATATGCCCTCTTTTATCTTATTCAAAAAGCAGTTTCCTCTAAAAGTAGCTTATCCTAATCTTTTTCAATATGTGCTACTAGTGTAGTGCCAAAGTGAAGTGAATATACTGTTGGTCCAAAAGTAACTTGTCTTAATCTTTGTCTATGCAAATGCAATGCAGTTTCCATTTGTTGATCAGATTGATTAGTATCACGTCCCTGGAAGGATCCAAACTCCTCAGAGACAACCAATTAGATTAATTAGGCACAAAAAGGTGGCCGTGTTGGTGCTTCCTATATAGATAGTGGTAGGGCATTCCTTTGTCCTCTCATGGCACCTCCCTTTATCAAGTGGGCACATATATAGTGTATGCATATGCATGAACGATTCCATCGATCTAGCTGTCCCCGCGAATTATCCAAAGTTGTGGAATACTCAAATAAAGCTAGCTTTGTAGATTGCAATCATGGATGCATGGATCGCCTTTAGAAACTGCACTGCACGGATTAGTCGTGCCCGCGGCACTGCATTGGCAACCTTTTTCTTTCTCTCATTTCATAGAGTAGCAGAAAGTGGCATGCATTTTCTAGGCAGGTTAGTAGCTAGGTGGTTGCAGTGCAAGGAATGGAAAGATTGTTTGGGTTATCAGTCAGTCGAGTCGGAATATCATTGCCCTCACTCCTGGGTCACCACTGGTCGGTCATCGCTCATCGATCATTGGTGGATCATAGGAATCATGAAGAAGTTTCCGCGCCTTCTTCATCACTACGCGTACAGGACCATGGAGGAGGGTCGGTCTCGTCTCATAAATAGTCGAAATGGAACATAATCTAGAAATCGATCCATCAACCACAAGCTTAATGGGTTGATTAGAATAGATTAGTACTCGGTGGATGACGACGCTGATGTGAGAGTGATTTGACAATCGTCTGATGTGTGATTGAGCGCTCTCGGAGCTAGACAACCAACTTGAACATGCATGCATAGGCTGATTGGACGGCCACAGTAGAGTAACAATTGGTACTGATGTTGCATGTAGCTACTCCGGCGATTAACTCTGACCATGATCCACCGACGATTAACTACTTGAGAAATGAAAGACAATCTGCCTAGTGCCGTGTGGTGGCCAGTGAAAGTGGAACCGATCGACATGATCATTGATAATGCATGCAACTGTAGCAGTGTCCCCTGGTCGTGGTCGTCATGTTGGCTAGGCTAGCTAGCTCTAGCATGTAAGTGGAGGGGCATACAAGCATTTTTCTCTTTTCTCTTCTTCTCCTCCCATAGCAGCTAGCCATGTCTGACTGATCCATTGGCAGCAGGGAAGGCATGTCCGTTTGTGCGTCACCGTTAATGAGCACAGGAGATCGACACGTACGTACCTGCGGCTGTTTGGTTGCACGTCGACGCCCGCGGTGCCTTTTGTCTCTAAACAGATTCCTCACGGCTGCGTAACCCTTTTTCTTTTTCTTTTGAAAGACTATCTAACAACGATACTTTCTCCGATCAATATATAATTGTCGCTGGTTTTAGTACAACTTTCTGTGATCCATATTAATCATTGCTAGTTTAGTACTCCCTCCGTTCTTAAATATAAGCCTCTTTAAAGATTTCAATATAGACTACGTATGAAGCAAAATGAGTGAATCTATACTTGTATCTCTATATACATTTGTATGTTGTTTGTACTGGAGTATCTTAAAGATCAAATATTCAGAAACAGAGGGAATACAAGTTTAGTACAAAGTTAGTATTTTTTAATAAAAAACATGTACTAGTTCAAAAAAATAGAAAAGACCGTACCATATTCTCGCAGAGACATTTCTGAGAAGCATGTTATGTTTGGGTCCAACATGTATATGTTAAAAAAAACCTCGCAACATAAATATGCAGGGGAAGACTTGTGTGAGATCTCACATTAGGTGAGATCTATGAGATCGTTTTGTTTAAAAAAAGAAATTCATGTCCAAACATTCTTAAAAAAATGTTTGATGTACAACATCAAAAAGTTTTAGCTCCTAATTCAACTTACATTAATAGAAACAAAAAAGAGAAAATCAGATGTAATAGTGTCAAAGTACTATTCAGCCAAAACTACTAATATTCACATTCGAATTTGTCTTTTTTGAATCTCAAAAAGTGCATCGAGTTTTCAGCTGTAGATATATCACACATGAATGTTGAATATTTTAGATTTTTTCAAAATATCTAAATATAATTTTGGGGGTTTTATCTCACGATCTCACCTAAAAGTGAGATCTCATACAAATCTCCCCCTACATATGCACAGACCTGAAAATATTGGAAACTTTACACTGATTACATTAACTCTGTGAACTAAGCATAACTCAGCTAGTTAGGTATGTTGTGGTGGAACATGTCCATTAGGATTTAATTTCTAGATTTAGCACGTGTGCTTCTATTTTTTTAGGTCAACTTTAGAATTTTTTTATGTTTCTATTGGGTGGTATATGAGCTGATTAGTCATGCCCCCTGCATCGGCGACCTTTTTCTTTCTCTCATTTTCATAGAGTAGCACAAACTAGCATGCATTTTCTAGGTAGGTCAGTAGGTGGTTGCAGTGCGGTCAAGGGAAAGGTTGTTTGATTGGGCGCTCAATCAGTCGGTCGGAATATATTACTCGAACGATCGAGGAAAGACATCAAGTGCGGTGTACCATGCGTTGCCCTCCCTCGTCGGTCACTCATCGCTCATCGATCATCAATGGCTCGCTTGAATTATGGGTACAATAGGAAGTTTCCCTCACCTTCTTCATCACTAGGCAAGGAGGACCATCGATCTTGTCTAATAAATAGGTTAAATGGACAAGAATCCTGAAATCGATTCATCAACCACAAGCTTAAAACGTTGGTTAGTTTACTGCTCGATCGATGACGACGCTGATGTGAGAGTGGTTTGACAATGTGGCTAGCTTGCTACTAGTGAATAAATTTGACAGTCGCGTGCCTGTAGAATAGAAAAAAAAACTTTCTCTATTTCATATTAGTTGTCGCCGATATAGCATATAACGTTGTACTAAATCAAAGACAACTAATATGAAACGAGACGAGTAGTACTTATTCTGCAACGTCGTAGTGCCTTGTGTAGTGTATATCTTTTTTTGCGAGGGTGTTTAGTGTATATCATCCGTTCAGGTGTCGTTTTACAAGCAGTGCCATATTTATCAGTAACATCGTCCGACCGACAACATTACCTAAACTTGTGGTTTTCAATTAGTTAGCCCGAAGTTCAATCTGAAAGAAACTCCACATGCATGCCTGTATGCATTTGGAGGAGGTGGCCCCGTAGTTTTGGGGTTGCCACACATATAATTGAACAACTCCATGCATGGATGAATCGATCTCACTACTAGATATATAGGTAGACAGTAGGGTTGATCGACCAATGATTCACATGGAAGGCAAGAGCAGTACTGGCTAGGACTAGCCAATTCCATGGTACCATCCGGCTCTACCTGTCGTCCAGGAGAAGGACATGGTAAGGGCAACTCCAACGTTGATCACCTAATCAATCGTAAATGTTTGGATCGGATGGTCAAAACACTTTTAGCCATCCAACGTAACTTATAAAAGTATATGGACTAGTCTGGAAGTCGGAAATCCCGCAAACTGGAACTAACCTAAGGAGTTTGGATGTCTGGTATGTCGGACTCCAACAACACTGACCCACCCAAAGTGACACCCAAGGCGCGCGTATTTGGATAATCTTGCCCCTTCCTCCTGCGTGAAACCTAGCTCTTCCCTGCTCCCTCTGCCCCAATCGCCACCGCCCCCTCCCTGTTCAGCAGTACGCCGCCGCAATGGAGCCACGAGAGGAGTCGAAGACGATGTTCATCGTCCCATAGGACCCAGACCCGGGCCCAGAGGAGGTCCCCCGTAAGGTCGCACCCATGCTATGCAAAGGCATGCGTGTCAAGCGAAGAAGAAGGCGGAGAAGGCAGCGGTGGACCGTTCAATTGCAGCCTTGGCCCACCTAGCTTGGGCCACCTTGAACTCTGCCATGACATTCTCCATGGCGAAGCCCGCAACTACATCTGCCTCCTCATTCGGTCCCGTATCCTCTATGGCGTCCTCCTCCTCCATGGGTGCGTCCTACTCCACCTCTGGTTGCTGCTCCACTGTCTCTTTCTCCTCCTCATGCGGCTCCAGTGAGTCGGGAGGCAGACCGATTGCGTTCCGGGATTCGCGCCTAACCCAGCTCTTCTGGACAAGCTGGAGACGCCGCTCCGACATGAGCATAGCGGAGGTGGTCACCCTCTTTCAGGCCATGGTTATTGTCGGACGGCGAGCGCCTCAGGTTGGCGGCGCGGAGAGGGAGGGAAGTGGATGCAACTAGGGTTGGGGTCGCTGTCCGGCTTAAATAGCCGAAGAGCGCCACACGGCATCCACCCCCCACCGCCACCCCCAGGAGGAGAGGCCCGTCGGACCGTTGGATTTCCAAGTGATTTCCTGTGGGACCCCGCCATCAATCGACATGGGGTACACCCGGACCGCCCCAAATTTGTGCTATATATGAGGGGTGTCGGTTAGCTTTGGCGTATAGGACCGTCATGAAGAGTTCGTGTAGGTCCGGGTTTTTTAACTGGTCAGTAACCGAGTGGTCCGTCCGTGCGTAGGGGGAAGCCCGGGTGTAGATGCTCTAATGGAGTAAAAGATATAAGCATATAAATGCATAGTTGAACATCTTCATTTCATCCTGGCTAGATAGTCAGTCTCTCGTGTAGGATACCTCACCTGCTGCAGCAACGCATGCACTTTTCCTACATGGGGTCGCATGCACGAACGACCTGCTTACGTACGACGTCCAGTACGCTCTTCTCTCAAGTCCCACGCGTCGTACGTGCGTGCAGTAGCAACGTTGACAAGCTGACGAACATGATATCAAAACGGACCGAAGTTCCCTGTTCCCTATCTACATACGTCACATGTTTCTACTCTCTCTTGTGTCGTGTCTATCTCTTGTTCACGCAATGCTTGTCATGACATGTGCACTTTCGTCCTTGATAAGTAGCTAGCTAGCTAGCTAGCAGGACTACTATGTATCATTTTCGGCCTAGACAATTTTGCAAACTTACTTACCCTTGTGTAAAATTTTAGAGAGTTCCTTTTCGGCCTAGACAATTTTGTGAACTTACTTACTGAATCTTTTTACTATATATGTCTATAATTCTCAGGCTTTATCAAGCTTGCTGCACGATTCAGTAAGTTCCTTAATATAAGAGGGTTTTAGACATTAGTATAGTATCAAAAACGCTCTTATATTATGGGACGGAGGGAAATAGCTTTTACATAGGATTCGATATATAGGTCATAACTTTCCAATCATATTTTTTTTCCTATTCTTGTGTTCTTAAATCAGACGAACTATATAGAGGCACTAAAGGAGTCGCTTCTTATTTTAGAAATGGATGGTTTGGTGAGTCGATAAGAAAAGAGATGACTTTCACGTCACTTGGTCTTGCCATCACATATTCTCGATGCGACGAGACTGATCTTACTTGGAAAGTGCGTGTATGGAGAGATCCATGCATATGCTGCATGATTTGGTGATGCTTGGAAATACTCTTCTACTACTAGCTAGTATCATATCCTATCTTTTGGGATTGGTGACGTCAATTAGCCATACTTACTATATAGTATCAACTATGAATAATGGAGCACGTACGTTCATATCCTCTATATCCATCTATCATTTCGGTAGAAGGACATGACACGTTTTTTATCTGGCACTAGAACATGCATGGTCTCAACCTGTCATTGTCACTATCGTTGGGAGAAATCAAGCCAGAATTCTCTAGAAAACGGGCCGGCCGATGTCAATGAAAACATATCATATCAATAATTATTAGGAGGTGTGACCCAAACTCAATAAAATTGATAGTCCAAACAAAAAGGTAGCTTCAAGTATAAGGAAATCTATGTATAGTATCTTGGTCATAATAAAAACATGGAAAAGATGATCAATTATTCTCAACCTTCTTCAATGAGCAGTAAAGGACTTAGTGTGGACGTCTATAATATATGGAGTAGCACCAAAAAATTAACTGCTAGCTATGCTCAACCTACACCAACAGTACCAAACACACTTTGCAAAGTACCTACCTATATATAATTATGTGTGGTTAAGTACATGATTATCAACAACCTTAATCACGCATACCCGCCGTCAACGCCACTTTTCAACTGTTGGCTTCTTGAAAATATATAAATTATGGGTACACTTCATGCTGTTTCTAAATACTCCTTATCCATCTTCAATTCCTTTTTAATTGCAGTTATCCATGCATCCTCCTAATAGTTATATGAATTAATACAAAAAATGGCAATATAGGGACAAGGTGTTTTGGTGCCCGGGCCCAGATGAGCCTGGACATGAACAGTAAAACCCGCAAAATATGAACTTCAAAAAAAAAATCCAATTTCTTTGTGATGCAAGATGCTCAAAATGCATGATGTTCATGCACAATTTCATCAAGTTTGGACATTCGAGGAGCTCGTGGCAAAAAATGTTCAGGTATGTGAGAAACATTTGAAAACAACATTGTTCATGACTTTTTTTGTCTTTTTACCGTGCGCTCTTTGAATGTCCAAACTTCACCAAATTTTGCACGAAAATCACGCACACGCACACCTTGCTTGCAATTTTTTGGATTTTTGTTACTATTTTTAATCATGTTACTGTACACCAGGCTCAACTGAGCCCGGGCACCAAAGTGGATATTCGGCAATCTCGTACTTATGTAGCCAGATTTAATTATGTAGTTATATATGAGCAATTTCCCCGTCCTAGCTAACTAGTAGGTGTACTATGTGTATCATTTTCAGCCTAAACAGTTTTGTGAACTTACGTACCCTTGTCATCATGTGTGTATCAATTTTAGACGGTTCCTTTTCCTAGACTTTTTCAGTATTACTTTCTTGGTTTGTAGGATTGGATTCAAGACCATAACAATTTTACCTATGGCCTATTCTGCATACAATTTTTAAAAAAAGGATTCGTCTAATTAATCACACAGATTTTTTTTGTTGATATGGCAACAATAATGGCATACACTGAATCGTGCAGCTACCATGATAAACCCTCTGCAATTTGTATCATGTCATGCGCTGAATCTTCAAAAGAAGAAAACCATGTGTTTCGCTTGTTGTGTAATGAAATAATATCTAGCTTTCACGACGGATTCAATATATCGGTCATAAAATTCCAATCATCATCTTTTTCCTTTGGTGAACTATATAGAGGTCCTAAAGTAGTCACTACTTTTTTTTTTTAGAAATGGATGGTTTGGTGAGTCGTGAAGAGAAGAGACGACTTTCAGTTCAGTTGGTATTGTCATCACATATTTTTGGTGCGGCGAGACTGATCTTACTTGGAAAGTGCGTGCACCGAGAGTCCACGCATGCATGATTTGGTGATGCTTGGAATTAATCCTACTAGCTAGTGTGATATCCTATCTGTTGGGACGGGGTGACGTCAATTAGCCATACTATTGTACTATCAACAATCAATACGTACATATCCTTTGTATAGGTATATCCTTTCAGGATGGAAATAGCATGTTATCTTATCTATACCATGCATGGTCTCAGCCTGTTACTATCATTATCATGGGTGCGGAAATGAACCAAGAAATCTTTGGAAAAGAGGCAGGTGATAACTAGTTGGCAGATGTCAATTAGACCACATCATATCATGATGTGACCCAATCTCAATTATAAAAATCTTGCAAACACAAAGGTAGCTTCAAATAAAAAGGAAAACTATGTACTATCTTGGTCATAATAAAATCATGGAAAAGTTGATTAATCGTTCTCCAACTACTTCAATGAGCAGAGAAGGACATAGTGTGGACATCGATAATATATGGAGTAGCACCAAACATGTAGGTGCTAGCTATGCTCAACCGACACCAATAGTACCAGACACACTTTGCAACCTACCTACCTATATATAATGTGCGGTATAATACATGATTATCAACGACCTTAATCTTTTGTATATCATCTTCCTCTCTAAATCATGCATGACCGCCGTCAACGCCACTTTTCAGCTGTTGCCTTCTTGAAAATATATAAATTGTGGGTACACTTCTTTCTGCTGTTTTTAAATACTCCTTGCCCATCTTTATTTCTTTTTTAATTGCAGTTAACCACACATCCTTCTAATAGTTATATTGATTAATACAAAAAGGGCACTATAGTATGTTAATACAGTTCTTGCTGCTGTTTTTAATTGCAGGTAGCCACGCTTCCTTCTAATAGTTATATGAAGCCAGATTTAATTATGTAGCCGTTCATGAATTAAGCGACTCACACTCTTTATAGTGTTCCCGTATTTATTGTTTAGAAGGGGTTGGTTGGTATCGGGCAGTGAAAATAATAGGCATAAAGAGAAAAGTGGCAGCGGGCCCATAGGTCAAAGGAACAGATGGAAAGAAAGTATGGACGACGCTATGCTTGGCCGGCTGAAAACTGGAAAAGATCCGCTGCCTCGTTCACTGTTTGATCAACGTATAAAACACTTAACACTAAAAACCTCAAAAACATTTTACTTCCATGTCTTATCCTATTGCACTAATCTCTAGGTTGTGAGCTCTAATAAAGTTCTTGGAAGGCAACACAACTAAGTTTGTTTATCAACAACCCACACTTTTTTGAGAAGACACCAAAAGGCATCTGGTTTCAGAAATTCATCAAAGAAAGGACAGCTAGACATACATTGCCACCGATAAATAAAATTGCATCAAGAACCTTCATTGTTGTCTTGTTCCTTCGATTGCCCACCACTCACATGAGCTTGAAACTTGAAAGGAACATGCAGGAAGAGACAAAAGCAGAGCCCTCACCATCCAAGGCATTGAAGATAACACAATCGATGCTAGCAACGAGATTAGTAACCATCGAAGGAACATTTTTTTTAGAGAGGAGGCGCTTGCCCGGCTTTAGCGAACTGAAGCCCGTAAGATTTACAACACCGACACAACTGAAATAAAGGAGTACACACAGCAGGAAGTTCGATACAAACCCATATAGGGTCATTGGCTTAAGAGCCGAAAACACGTGCAACCACACTAAGGCCGAACGGGAAACAAAACGAAGTCACTCCGCTTGGGTGATATCCTCCTCCCTAAGTGGGAGCATTGGCTGCGAAATGACCACCAAGTAGCGCAGACTTCTAATCTTGCACCACCAATCCAGGGGGTTGGAGAAACTGAACCTTGTATCAGAACAAGCTGGAAAAGGAGGTTGAAGTCGCCACACAAAAAGACGACCAACTGCTTTCCTTCCTTGACACACTAATTGTCAAACTTGGATCTCCCAAGTGATAAGAATGCCTTTGAGTTCAATCATAAACGACTTGGCCCCAGTTCTACGTAAACCCCTCTTCACCCCCATCCCCTAGAGTGGTAAAGAAGGAGGCTCTATCTGAAGAGAACCAACAGATCTAGCAGTACCATAGATCAGACAGGGAGGAGCTGAATATACATTATTTCAACGCGCCATCATTGCCACCACCTGCATATGCCATCAAGGAACCAAAACCTGATGAAAACAAGGACCTACTAGAACTAAAACTAACAAAAGGGCAGATTGTTGGAAATATGCCCTAGAGGCAATAATAAATTAGTTATTATTATATTTCCTTGTTCATGATAATCGTTTATTATCCATGCTATAATTGTATTGATAGGAAACTCAGATACATGTGTGGATACATAGACAACACCATGTCCCTAGTAAGCCTCTAGTTGACTAGCTCGTTGATCAATAGATGGTTACGGTTTCCTAACCATGGACATTGGATGTCGTTGATAACGGGATCACATCATTAGGAGAATAATGTGATGGACAAGACCCAATCCTAAGCATAGCACTAGATCGTGTAGTTCATATGCTATAGCTTTTCTAATGTCAAGTATCATTTCCTTAGACCATGAGATTGTGCAACTCCCGGATACCGTAGGAATGCTTTGGGTGTATCAAACGTCACAACGTAACTGGGTGACTATAAAGGTGCATTACAGGTATCTCCGAAAGTGTATGTTGGGTTGGCACGAATCGAGACTGGGATTTGTCACTCCGTGTAAGCGGAGAGGTATCTCTGGGCCCACTCGGTAGGACATCATCATATGCGCAATGTGACCAAAGAGTTGATCACGGGATGATGTGTTACGGAACGAGTAAAGAGACTTGCCGGTAACGAGATTGAACAAGGTATAAGGATACCGACGATCGAATCTCGGGCAAGTACAATACCGCTAGACAAAGGGAATTGTATACGGGATTGATTAAGTCCTTGACATCGTGGTTCATCCGATGAGATCATCGTGGAACATGTGGGAGCCATCATGGGTATCCAGATCCCGCTGTTGGTTATTGACAGGAGAACGTCTCGGTCATGTCTGCATGTCTCCCGAACCCGTAGGGTCTACACACTTAAGGTTCGGTGACGCTAGGGTTATGAAGATATGTGTATGCAGTAACCCGAATATTGTTCAGAGTCCCGGATGAGATCCCGGACGTCACGAGAAGTTCCGGAATGGTCCGGAGGTAAAGATTTATATATAGGAAGTCCTGTTTCGGCCATCGGGACAAGTTTCGGGGTCATCGGTATTGTACCGGGACCACCGGAAGGGTCCCGGGGGCCCACCGGGTGGGGCCACCTATCCCGGAGGGTCCCATGGGCTGAAGTGGGAAGGGATCCAGCCCAAAGTGGGCTGGGGCGCCACTTCCCTTATGGCCCATGCGCCTAGGGTGAAGGGGGAAACCCTAAGGAAGAGTCCCAAGGAGGGAAGGCACCTCCTAGGTGCCTTGAGGGGGGAGGACTCCTCCCCTGGCCGCCGCCCCCTTGGAGATTGGATCTCCTAGGGGCTGGCGCACCCCCCCTTGGGATTCCTATATATAGTGGGGTAGGAGGGCCTCTCAAACACACCTTTTGCCTTTGGTGCAGCCCCTCCCTCTCTCCCCGTTACGTCTCTCTCTCGTAGTATAGGCGAAGCCCTGCTACTGTGACGCCCTGCATCCACCACCACGCCGTCGTGTTGCTGGATCTTCATCAACCTCTCCCTCTCCCCTTGCTGGATCAAGGCATGGGAGACGTCTCCGGGCTGTACGTGTGTTGAACGCGGAGGTGCCGTGCGTTCGGCACTTGATCATCGGTGATTTGAATCACGACGAGTACGACTCCATCAACCCCGTTCACTTGAACGCTTCCGCTTAGAGATCTACAAGGGTATGTAGATGCACTCTCTTTCCCCTCGTTGCTGGTTTCTCCATAGATAGATCTTGGTGATACGTAGGAAAATTTTGAATTTCTGCTACGTTCCCCAACACAGATCCCCACTCCTATGGCCGCCAAATGGTAGAGAAGAGTGTGTCCCTGTTGACAGCTAGGGTTGGGCAAATGAGATGGTCATTTTTTTTGTAACAAGCTCCCTTCTGATTCAAATAAATGAAGCGCAAACGAGGTCATATAATTGTATTTCTATGATTTTGGTGGATATATAGGTCAAATATAAATATCATATCATCTTTCCTGGTAAAAAATCATATCCTCTTAATTGACATATTGTGCTTCTATTTAAGCAACAACCTCAATTGTGAATATAGGATTATACATACGGGTCTGTCTAGGACACATTTAGATGTGACATACTTATGTCACATCTAACCTAATGTCCATAATGTTTGTGGTCTATTTTTTTTTGTCCAGCCTTTTTTTCCTTCTTGTTGCGTTATTTATGGGAGTTTAGATGTGACATCTTTAATAAACATCTAGATATAAATTAGACAAACTGTATACATATTGTGCGTTATCTCTGGAAATAAAACCATATCCTCCGAATTGACTGGCTTGTACCGTGCATGCTCGCTTAGGTGCATTGACAGCGATTGACTGTGATATGTAGCCCGAAGGAAAATTATAGACCCAGAAAGTACTAGGCTAACCGACACCTACAGTGTAGTCCTGCTGATAGGCTTATATATATTGCGCTTATATTTTTAATAACAACCTTAATCTTCTGTGGATCATATATGGGCGGACATGTCGGCTTCTGTTAGTTTATTTTTTCTCCATCTTTTAAATTAAGCTATTCGAACCATGCACGCTCTAGCTGACGAAGGACACGATTGCCATTGATTAGTTAGCTTGGCTCCATTACATACGCATGCTGGCACCCTTATTGCTAGTTAGCTGGTGTACCTAGTACAGTACGTACTTGGCGGTTGGTCCGGCCTGCGTCTAGACCAGGGCATGCATCCATGACTATGTCAACATGGAAGTTTGGATCCAAGCCGCAGGGGGAGAGAGCGACGTCTCAACTCAATCGACCGATGCATGATGAACCAAATTGCAATGGATGGCAGGATATGGCATGGCATTGATTCGGCGATGGCGGCACAGGAACTACCACCGTCCATTCCAACCAAGACAGGGCATGCAGCCAGGTGAGGCGAGTACTGTAGCAAACAATAAAACATACGTCGCTGGTACAATCATGCCTCCCAACAGCATTCCAATCACTACTAAACCGATTGCGACACCATTAACAATTGCATGTTGATTAGTTGATTGATGGCGCCACCGGCTAGACCGATGTCGACGTATACTGCTACGAGCAATCTAATAGCTACCGCCTCTTAGTAAGCACACTGATCAATTATGCTGAACTGTGCGTACTGTTGATTTATCTTTTTTTTCTTCGAAATTATACTCACTCATTCGTAAGTGTTAGTCCCTCCGTTTCAAAACAAGTGAACTAGGAGGTCGTATACCGTTGGACTAGCGGGCTTGCGTTCGGCCTGGCCTCAAACCCATCTAACCCATGGCCCGGCCCAATCTCAATGCTGCTAGCACATAAGCTAGCCCATTCTTTCACGACAGGTCTATGTGTCGCTAAGAGATCCTTCAGTCTTGCCTCTAGCGCGACGTTAGTGGGCGGGCCCATTACTGTAGCTTCCAGCAGGGGAGGTTTTGGGAAACTTCCATGGATCGATTATGTATGGTATTAGAAGCTTTTGTGTGTTTTTTTATTTCCTTTTTCTTTGTGTTTTTCTTCTTTGCGTTCATCGATTTTCTTTGGGTTTTTTTGTTTTCTCATCTTTTCTTCATTTTTCCTTAATTCAAATGCATGTTCATTTTTTTAATATACGTGTAACATTTTTTGGCAAGTTTTCTCAGATAGACTATGAACATTTTATCCAATACATATTAGAACTTATTGTTTCGAATAAATGTTAAACATATTCCAACATGCATTTTAATTTTTTTGAATGGTATGCAACATTTTTTAAACTATATGATTTATTTACATTGTATAATACTTTTGAACATATTCTTGGAACATGTGAACATTTTTTTAATGTTGCATACATAATTTTGAATGGTACGGAACTTTTCTTAAACTGCGCGATTTGTCTGAATCAGCGTATTTTAACTAAGGCTACCTCCATATTAAAATATAAGATGTTTTTGTAGTCTATATAAGCTAGCCTAAAAAAATGTCTTATATTTTGATATGGAGGGAGTACTACTTTATCCATTCAATTATTTATTGAAAGGTCATTCTTTCCATTGATAATCATTTTATAGAAAATTCACAAACATGTTATTGAAGTGTGTAAAAAAGATTAATGTCATGAAACATTTTTTTGAGTTACTCAGCATAATTTTTGCCTTATGTATACAATTTTTGAATATTTCATGACCATTTTTTCAGATGCGTCAACATTGTTTTCAAAAAAAAATCTGAATGGTATCAACATGTTTAAAATGTTGCGTGAACAGTTTTTTTACACTCCATGAACATTTTAAAAATTTATGATTAGCATGTTTAATCGTATATTTACTAGTTGGATGCATCATATGAGGCTCCACGTTAATTCTAGAAAATAAGTAATGTTGTCCATCCGATCTTCCTATTAGTTAATTACAACCATCGGATGAGCTCACACAAAGTCCTTAGGTTTTTTTGTAACAAACTCATGTACATGCACCGTTCAATGAAAAAACTCATGTACAAGTTGTGTCCCACGTGAACACCTCTATAGGTTGTGTCCCACATGAACACATCTTCTTCCGTAAAAAAAACTCATGTACAGCTGTAAAAAAACTCATGTGCGGAATGAAAAAAAAACTGGCTGACTGCCTTCTTCCACCGCTCCTGCGGATCGATCGATGGATCATCATTAGATGCCGAGCGCCAATCTCCACATCTTCCTCATAGGATTAGTTTATTTTGCCATCCTCCCAGCCGGACGCCCATAGCAGACGAATTTTTTTGCCGAGGATTTATATTTCTCCTAATTCCTAATGTGTTTCATTGCTTGGGATCATTGCTTCACTCCTTCATCTTTGTCGTGTACTCATGCCCTAATCTCTCTCATCAAAATATTTTCGCCATCCTCATCTTCCTCGGAGGGTTAGATTATTTTGCCGTTCTCCCAGCCGGACACCCATATCAGAAGTAAGAAACTTTTGCCTGAGAGATATCCTTCTCATGATCCCTAATATGTTTCATTGCTTGGGATCGTTGCTTCTCTCCTTCATCTCTCTCATGTACTCATGCCCTAATATCTCTCATCTTTTTTCAAGTTGATCTGCCAATGCCAACAACAAATCCCTGTGGCGCGATCGAGCGAACTGGCCAAATTTTCGTTTTTGGTCCAAGTATACTTGGATGATTTCATAATGTTGCTTCGGGTGGTACAATGGACCTAACTAAGGATAGACTGAATATATTTTTGTTTCCCAATGTGCTAAGATCAATTCCCTAATGGCGATTCATGTTGTGTAATTAAGCATGAAGCAGATGGATGTTCTTCGCATTCCCACTTTATATGACAAAAAACAACATTGCACCTCCAACAACAAGAGTAGGTGTATCTCCCATTTTCAGTATAGAAGCATAGCTACAGTTTCAGTCGCAAATTTAGACCATCCATGGTGGCGCACGGTTGACAGGGAAACCCAATTTTGGAGCAGTTGACGAACAAACCAAAGTGATTGTCATGGCGCGAGTACCAAACCGCTTCCAGATGAGAAAGGACTCCATCTTAGTTGTGCCTAGATACCCAAGCATGGGAGAAAAAGCTCCAGTTGTGCGAGTTGATTTGACAATCGAGAAGTTTACATGATCTCAGTAATACTCTTCACTTGATACTTCCTGACTTTTCAATATAGTTTTACCCTCTTTGGAAAATCAGTGTACATGCATGAGTAGCTCTGTTTAACATGCATTGCTATCTATGTGATGGTGAAGAGCGAATAAATATAATACATAGTCAATTCACGTGTTATTCTAAAATTTATTATAACCAATTAGATTTTTCATAATTTGAAGGACTGAAAGAAGTTGGCAAGGATATTCAATTTTAGTTGAAACCTAGCGTTGGATGCATCGAAATAATTTGGTGCAAAAAAAATTATATACAAAATATCTAAAGGCATAAACGTCATGATAGAGCTTTGTGTTTCTAGCTTACAACCCACGTTAGATTATACAAATTCTCACTTCACAGTGTTGCTTCGGTACCAATTTCGACCAGCCACCGGGTGGACCAATACATCAGCCTTAATACTGGATTTCACGTATAATATTCATGCCCTCTCTAATAACTGAGTTCATTACAAGAATTATGTATAAATATATAGTACATGTCATTCTCACATACTAGCTAGCTGACTACTGTTGGTATATAATGCTTACTTGGATCATATGATAAAATAGCTAAAATTCATACTTAAATGTGAAACTGTTATTTTGGAGCGCACACACAAATAACAAATTAAGAGAGAAAAATAAAAAGAAAAGTATGCTTTTCGTCCCTCAATTCTTAACGGAATCTAGATTTGATCCCTCAGCTTCAAAACCGCATAATTTGCACCCTCAATTCTTAAAACCGGACAAGTTTCGTCCCTCACTCCGGTTTTGACCAGTTGTCACGCCCACGTGGCAAGGTTTGATCTTTCCTTCCGTCTACACTGGTATGGATATTTTGACAAACATTTGGCGTGCAATGTCTGGCGCTGTCAAGTGTCAACGACCCGCCCCGCCCCACGACGTTCATCACCACCAGTCTACCACCGACAGAAACTCATGTGGCGTGCGTCCGGCGTGCTGGTGCCCGCGTCTGATTCACCGCCCTCGCTCGGCTCAGTGCACGACTTGCCCTTTGCGTTCAACTCCTGCGAAGTGGACAGGTCGCCAGGGGAGCAGCTAGGCGCAGCTCGACGTCGTCTTAGCTGCTGCCGTCCTCACTGACAGAGTGCTCGCTGCAGCAACCTGGCGATAGTGCAGTGTTTAGCCAAGTCATCCCGTGGTGGATTTGCGCGTCGGGGATGCCGAAGCTTGCAGTGCTTGTGGCCGGCTTCAGATGTGCCTGCACTGGAAGACACGGATGATGTGCAGCAGGAGGAAGTGTTCGTGCCTTTGGTAGTTTAGCTGCATGTTTATTTTCATGTGCATGCCGTGGGCATGATACATAGCTGCATGCGTGTGTGTACAGGTCCGGGTCGTGCGCTAGGGAGGCCACCGAGCATGAGGTCCTTCTCGCCGTACTCGTGCTCACCGTTTGCTTCTGTCGCTGCCAACGGCGGCGCTGCTGATGCCCCTACGCCGCCCCAGCTGCCTACACCACTGAGGCATTGTCCCCTGCTACATGAGGGCCGTCACGCTCAGCCTAGAGCCCTAGCAGCGCACCGATTGCGGGTTTCAACGCGATTCGACGCCGGGACCTGCAACGCTGCGTCGCCTCGTCATCTGGCTCCAGTACGAGCGCCGCGAGGACGAGTTTGACCGACGCCGCTGCTCGATACCTGTAGTCGGACAACCTCGCTCCTCGACTGTGCCCGCTCCATGGTCTTCCGTTCCCCATGAAGTCCTCCGGCGATGAATCGTACAGTGGTGATGGCGTCACTGGGCAAACCCCTTTTAGATGTTTCAGAATTTAGCTACTCACTTTTATTTACTTCATAAAAAACAGAGTTTATAGTAGTAGTGTTGAATAAAAATAAAAAATAAATAAAAATGAGTATATACAACCCTTTGAATTTCATATTATTTATCATTTCTTTATGATAGTTGATTTAATTTTTGATATGCAACAATAGAACTTTTACATCTAATATTTCACCATCGTAAGCTATGTTGAAGCGCACTTTCAGGAGAGTACTCATCAACTCTAACCCATTCACTGATGCACACCTTTATGAACGCTCTCACACTTGTCAAATGTATACATATATAACCTTTGAGCTATACCCCTTTGGTTTCCACAATACTTTTGCATTTGTTTGACAAAATCAATTACCCCAATACTTAGATCTTTCTGCATCTCAACGATCCCGTTTGGCCCCTACAGGCCATGTTGCAGCTTGTTACGTGTGCAGCAGTACAAAATTTGGCATGAAGAAAAGTTATGAATTCAAATATGCAGTTCACGAGTAAAGAATTGAAGCAGTTAGTATACAAAAATTGGCATGAAGAAAAGTTATGAATCCAAATTTGGAGTAAAGAAAATTAATATGTAGTGCACGAGTAGTCTAACAAAAATAATAATTGAAGCAGTATAGTTTGTATTTGCGTGCGATTTGTTTGTTCATATATATTTTTATATGTGTAATTTTTTCATATACACCATGTGTTATTTACTGCTTTGGCTGAAATTACATTTGACAGTATATACCTCTGCACGGGTTGATGACTAGTTTTTAAATAATTAGCTATTGTAATGTTTGAATTATATATTCAAAATATAAACAAAAAAGGGTCACACAAAAATGATCTAACTAGCAAACAAATGAAGAAGGGCGCTACTGGCCAGCCCAGTAGCTCGCCGCTTGAGGCGAGGCGATGCTTCGCTCGCTGCGAGCGAGACAAAGCCCCTCCCACTCTTTCACTCAAAAACCATAAGCAAGCACACACAGGCAGGCAAAAAACCCACCCGATTCTTCCACACCTCCAGCCGCCACGCTACGATGTTAGGGCGTCTTGGATCTTCACAAGTGTATTTAAAAGTTAAATTAGTGAGATTTTTATGGTCATCATCAGCCGTAGTGTGTGATGTTGTTGAAAATAAAGGTACTCTAATATTTCTTCTCCTGTGACCATTCGACATGAATGGTGAGTTATCTAAAAAACAATAATATTTCTTCTGCTATGGTGGTGTCTTGTCGGAGGACGACGCTGATGGACCACATCAATCTAGAAACTGATCCATCAATCACAAGCTTGAAAATCTTGATTAGTTTACGTACTGGTGACGACGTTGATGTGAGAGTGGTTTGACAATGGAGCTAGCTTGCTAATAGATAAATTTGACCGTCCCTAGCTGGCTAGTAGAAAATAAGAAGTTCTATTTTTCTCTGCAACATACCCCTCATCTCATATTAGTTGTCTTAAATTTATCTACATACAGAAGTAGTGCCATATTTATCGGCACATATACTATATAGCAGTAAGGGCATCTCCAACGGCAACCTATAAAAAACCTTCCTCATCCGTCCACAGACAGGGGAGACCAGTCCACGGATACGGATGCGGGAAGACGTCATCCAACGATAGTCGCATACATTTCAATCCGCATTTTAATAAATTAGACGAAATTCATGCAAATCCACCTATATTCATCAAAGTTAGAATAGAAAATAGTACGAATCATCCACATATAGCATGCAAATTAAGTCTAGTACAACAAAGTCGCAAATTCGAATAGATCCCGGATGTCCAACAATTTTTTCATGAACGGATCATGTCCTTCCACACATACTTCTCCGTCGGCTTATCCAACAGTATGTGCACGTAAGTTTGGACTATATACCATAAGATTCAGACCAGACTAAGTTTTAGTCTACCTAAATTACTTGACCACATGCTTCTAACCTATATGTTTCTTTAGATACTTCTTACCTATATGGAGTTGGATTAGTGAGTACTTAATTTAAGAAAAAAAATACTCGCGTCCATCAGGAACATCGCGGAGGTTAGGTGTGCGGCGATGGTGGCAATCATGGATGATTAGGGCTTCGATGGCTACGAGCTCTATCACTTGGATGATGGAAGACACTATGGTGATTAGAGCATGCCATGAAGCACAATAAGAGGGAGTATGTTGACGCCACTCGCCCACGCATCTGTCAGCATCAAAGCCCTCAAGCCGACCTCGCCCACGCCACTTTGTGCCGCATGTGATTCATCGTCTCCCAAGTGAGTTCGTATGACTAATCATCAATGGCTCCCTCCTCTTTGACCACAACTCCATCCACGTCTCCGTCGACACACCAAGGCCTTTGTTGCGCTTTTGCTGGTTCATTGCCGATGTCTCTTGATGTGAAGTCTGCTCTTTTCTTCCGTTTCAACGCACGGGTATTTTGTGCTAGTAATAATAAAGGGCTATTGCTTCTGGCGGTACGTCACTATAGTTGTCCTTAAAGTTGCAAAATATTACCCATCAATGCCACCTATAAGTGAGAAAAAACGTTTTGTAGGGAATCCCCGCTTGGGCCGGCCCAAGCATAGGTACCTACTATACTGCCCTATGCACGTCGGAGAAGACACAACGCTCCTGTTTGGGTCGGCCCATTTGCGGGCGCCTGGTTTTTTAGTTTATTTTTTATTTTTATTTTTCTGTCATGTTTTTCATTTTTCTAATTTAAATAATTTGTAACTTCAACTTTTTTTTCATTTTTTAAAAAATGAGAATTTTGAAGTAAATGTTCAAGAAAACATAAAATGTTTGTGAATTCAAAAAATGCTTGGAGTTTTCCAAAAATGTTCGTATATTCAAAAAAATGTTTGTAAATTTGAAAAAATATGTTCATAAAATAAAAAAGGTCCATGATTTTGAAGAAAAGCCCGTGTATTAAAAATATTAATGAAACTGAACAAAATGTTTGCTAATTCAAAAAATTTTCATGCATTTTAAAAAATCTCCTAAAAAATTCTAAAACAGTTTGTGAATTACAAAAGAGTTTATTGATTCATAAAATGTTTGCAGATTCAGAAAATGTTCATGCATTTCAAAAAATGCTCGTCAATTTCGAAAAAAAATCCACCAATTTAAAAAAATGTTCATCTATTCTAGACTTGTTCGCTGATTCAAAAGAAAATGGTTAAAAACCGTTCACAGTATAAACAAATTCAGAATTTTGAAAAGTTTGTAAATAGTAAAAAAATGTTCATGATTTTTCAAAATGTTCCCAAATTTATAAAAATGTTCAGAATGATCAGAGGTATGTAGTTAAGCAGTAATGCTTCTCAGTCTTTGAGACTATATACCCACATGAATTTTGAAGAATTTACTGCCAGGGTGGATCGGAATATTATAGCATGTTTTTTAATGTTTCTTGAAATTTAGAATAATTATTTGAATTACCAAGTTTTTTGACAACCACAATATTTTTTTCAAAAATGTGAACATTGCTTCAATTTGTGAATAAATTTTTAAAAAGAAACATTTTCTTGCATTTGTGAACAAATTTTCAAAATCATGCGATGATGTGTGAACAAAATCTGGTCATCACCATTGGAGATTATGATTCTTCTTTTCTTCCGTTGCAACACACAGTAGTATATAACTATTAGTTCATCCCCACTACTTTTGTTTCTCCCAACAAGCACACATGTCATCGCATGAAAGGGTCACGAGAACACGCATGGGAAAATGTTTTCCACTATATTATGCCCCTACTCTATCTTGTCTCGTGTCTAACTCTTGTTCTTGCCATTCTTGTATGACATATGCACTTTCCTCCCTTATAAGTAGGAGTACAATATGTATATACATGTATTTTTTTTTGAGAATATACATGTATATATTAGAGCATCCTCATGTTGCATATCGCCACCGATATGTACCTCCGTTTGCACAAGGATCAGCGGAGGTTGTTCAACTATGTGCTGTCACCTTGCCAACGCAACTGAGGCGACCTCCAATTACATGGGTTTCCACCTTGCGGCAAGCCAGTGCGCGCTGCTAGGTATGTTGAATTGTGCTATTTGTCTCATCGGTCTTTAATACACCTCAGCCCAGGATTTGGCCAGCTCGCTAACGATGTCGTCGCCCAGTGACGTGCCTGAGCACTGTATATCGAAAAATATATTTATATAGAATAGTAAAACAGAACAATGCTCTACTGAAGATGATCGTGGAAGAGTGAACGGAGGTGCTGTGCTACACGGGGTATAGTCGTATAGATGCAGCGGGTATTAACATGCCATACAGCCGAGCAACGGATGATAATACCCTAATCCCAACCCGCTCCCGTGAGCCGGGGGGGGGGGGGGGGGGGGGGGGGTGGAATTCCCGTCTGCGCCACCACTAGCCCTCCTTTTCCCCTCGCCGTTGTCGGAGCGCGCCGCCGGGCAAAACCCGGCCAGCGTAGGCGGCAGCGGGGCCCTGGTCTCCCGTCCCTTGAGGTGGTCTGCCGCGGGGCTGCCCCCCTTAAGCTGATGCGTGGCACTTGGCGGGGCGCGACGGCGGCGGCTGAGGGTGGTGGCGTGGAGGGCTGCTGGGCCTTGCGGGGCATGGTGCTTGGGGGCTGGCGTGCTTGGATGCGGTGGCGGGGTGTGCTTGGAGTGGCAGCGAGGGTTTCCAAGATCTGATCTAGACGGTGGTGGATCCTCCGGCTGCCGCTTTGCGGGCGGCACAGGCTGCGGCGGCTAGGACCTGCCGGCGGCGCGCGGGGCTGTTGTGCTCGCCCTCGTCGGCAAGGTGACGGTGGTGGTGGTGCGTGCCGGCCGGATTTCGCCTTTTTTCCGGCCGGCGACGCGGGTTTGGGGCCCCGGCCCGGCGTGGCTGCGGTCCCGGCTGTGGGTGGCGGCGGCGAGGTGGCTTCGCCGTGCTGGCTCCACGGCAGCTCGGCGGGTCAACTGGGGCGGCGGCTGGCTTTCCGGCGTCGGCTCGTCTGTTGGCGGCCCGTTTCGACCATCGGCCCTCTCCTCGTTGTCTGGTTGCTACCTCTGTCGAAGGTTCGGCCCTCCCACGGCTATGGCCCATCGCTCGTCTCGCGCTCGGCAGCAGGACCAACCTTGTCTCGCGCCTGGCAGCAGGACCGACCTTGTCTCGCGCCCGACAGCAGGACCATGCTCGTCTCGCGCCCGGCAGCAGGATGGGTCGATGGCAGCCAATTTTGTCCGACCTTTGGGTTTTGGCGTTAGGGGCAGCCCAGGGGTGCGAAAGGCGGTTCCTTTCCGCTCGTATCTTTGGTTGAGGTAGCGGTGGGTCTCGAGTGAGGTGGATCCCAGGTCTTGGATGCCAGGGCGGCGGCCCTGGGGGGTGGCTCCGCGGTGCTCTTGGACAGAGCCCGTGGTTAGGTGCTGCCCGATGGCCATGGCCGTTTGGGCGGCGTGGTCAATGGGATGTGGCGTCCGGTGGTGGTGAGTGTTGGCCGGGGTGAAAACCTGATCTGTCTTCGGACGGACTGACGGCGGCGAAGCTCGCTCCCTTTTTGAAGGCGTCGTCGCGACTCACATTGCCCGGCGTGCTGCTTCAGGCGAAACTCTGATCCTCGGGTCGGGCGGTGACGGCGCTCTGGTATCATAACCTTTCTGAAGGCGCCGCCTTGAAGCACACGGTTCGTCATATGCGGCTTCTTCTCTTTACGTTGGCGCGTCCACGGTTGAGGTCTCCGGTCGCTCTTGTAGTATTAGGGGTAGTATTGCCGCGCTCAACGTCTATGTATCCAACTTTGGATGTGTGCGTGTGTTGTGGTGGCGTGCGTTTGTACCTGAGCTGTGGCCGGTCATTGCTTTATATGTAAAGCAGGACAAAATCTTTTTTGATAATACCTAATCTAGCGTGTCCATGCATCGCTGGAAGCGCTGCACGACGACCATCGTCGGGTGGGGGCGGAACGCGTTGTGGTCGTTGAGGCTATGGTCATGGTAGTCGGAGACGTCGGCGGTGAGGGTTGGGATGCGGGCCGGGTTCCGGGTGTCCCGGACGAGCTTCTAGGTCCACTGCAGGGAGAGGTCGCCGGGCCTGGTGGCGGACCGGCGTTGCGCTGCCGCTGCCCGTTGAACTCCAGCTCCACAAACGCGTTGCAGGAGGCCGTGCCGTCCTTCCGGGACAGCTCCGCCGCGTCCGCGACCTCCACCGGTTTCATCCGGGCGCCGGTCAGGGGCTGAGCTGGATGGCTTGTTAGGCGCTGTAGGATGGCCAGGCTTTACGACTTACGAGTACGATGGCCGGCCATGTATGTATGGTGTGTTCTGCTCTGTCTCAGTATCTAGGTACTCTGTTTAGGAAGGAAGAAGGACGCATGTCTCGCCACTATTGATTTACAATAGACATAATCTGGAGTAAGGCCCACGGGTCAGACGAGTGTCCACGATCGTCGGCGGGGTGGTTTGCCGTCACCGTAGCTTTTGCATGCACGCGCTATCCATCCATTTTCTAAAACGAACATGCACTTTCTATCCATCTGCATAACCAATCTTTTCATTGCATAGCTAGTCACTATGACGATTGTAACACTAGATTACCACCTTACAATATGTTTTCCACACGTTCTCCTCAAATTCAAATAGGGTCAGCTCTGTTTACATATAGATTCTCCCACAATTAGTTGAAATGTAGGCACCTCTAAACTAGCAGGGCTCAAAATATAACTAATACATGCTGTAATAATATTGAACCGATTGAAACATGTAAGCCACGTTTGTTCAGGATAAAACCAATTAAAACGGCCAAGATCGATAGAATTTTTTTGTTAAACACCATTCTAACGAGATATTTTTATTGGTGACTTATTAATCACACTATGGAAACCTCTTTCAAAAAATACATTTCTTAGGCCTTATGCATTACGGATCGTACTAAGATCTTTAAGGAAAAAAACAGTACTCGCATGTATACAATATAGTGCATTCAGGTCATAAATTACTCCGCCGAGACACATCATTTTTTCCTTTTATATCATTAATGGATTTAAATAGATTTTTGGTAGGTGATTAATTATTGAATTACTTTTAAGGGTAGTGTGTCGCTAAAATTTAACATAATATTTGCTACAACTGACGTTGTATATTTAGCAAAGATGTATTTCTTAATGATAGATGTTTTAACGTTGTAAAAAAGAACATTGTATGTTAATGACAACGTTGTTACATGTAATTATGCCAAGCAAAAGCAATAGATAAATAAATTCTTGGGATTTTAGGTGAACACAGTAAATTATAGGCAACTACAAAAGTTTAGTATAAATATTACTGAATTTACAAAATATTTTGTCTTATTGTCATTTCAAAATAAGTCAGCGCCAATTTAAATATGTGGTCCTCTATGTTTTTCAAGAGTTTTAAAAACTTGCTTAACTTTAATTTGACAGGAAAATTATCACGGTTCATAATGACTAGGGCGGGGAGTATAATGGCGACAACGACTTGGTGAAGACAATGTCGTAGTTCTCATGGTGGACAGGAGGAGCGCCGACCACCATCATGTTGCATTGTAGGCGGTTCTCTGTGCCTTGGTGAATTGTGAAGGGGCCAAATATGAACTAGTAGGGGATGACTGGAATGTTGTCCACAACAAACGAGCTTGATGGATGGTGGATTGGTGATGCGGGCGGAGGCGATGCAGACAGGGGGAGTTGTGTGTTAATGAGGGCGATGATGTGGTATTTTGCTACAGGTTCTGACTGGTTGGCGAGGCAGAGAAAACTAGGGTGTAGGGGATGTGGATTGTTCTCGTCAATATGGGAGCGTTGCATGTCCTGGGTTGGAATTTTTAGTCTCCAAAACTGTGTTTTTATTGGTTACAGTAATCTTCATAAAGGATATAAGTGCCTTGAAGTTCCAACTTGGTGTATTTATATTTCTTGAAATGTTGTGTTTGATTAAACTTCATTTCCATTTGCAAAACTTCATCTAAACGTAGGAGCCTTCTTCGTTCTGAAATTGCTCTCCTTCCAGAATATATGCCTAGTTCTGATCACGAGTGTGAATTACATAAGGCTGGTCATGTGACTGGTTTCATAGAAAATTTTAATTTTGCTGCTAAGTGTGCAGATACAGGCTGTAATTTCATTTACGGGGATGCAAACAAAACCGGCACATGATCCCAGGTTGATCCCGCTAGCAACCGCTCTGCGTGATCTGAGAAAATCCTTGTGCCAGAGATGCAGCACAAACAGACGCATGACCCGAGGAGGATGTCAGTGTCCCGCATGCAACAAACGCAATGGTGGCCAACAACCCCACCAGTGCGGGCCCCTCCAGTCCAGCCAGCACGGAGACCAGCATTAATTTCCCTTCCCACACGCCACACAAGCATGGGTCGGGTCAGTAGCCGACCAGGAGACAAGCGCGGAGCCCAGCGCTGATGTCCCATCCCAGACGATCGGGCGGAGGGTAAATTTGGTGTTTTGACCCTTTTGAGAAAGCTGAGCCAAATCTGACCCTGTTTCAAAAAAATCGAGATCTGACCATTTTCCTACCATCGAGGCCCATGGCGGTTGGGTCGCACGTCCTACAGTAAAAAAAATCAAGTATCAAATACAGTGCTTGTACCCGCCTACCATCGTGCACCTCGGTGGTAGGGTTGCACAGGCTACTGCGAGCTTGTTTGGCAGTAGGGTTGCACTACGCTGACATGGGTAAGTTGCCTACCGTCAGGGGCCTTGGGGGTAGGCTGGTATACACTACCGCCATCAACCCCGGCGGTAGGAAAAGGGTCAGATCTTGATATGTTTTCAAACCAAGGTCAAATCTGGCTTAACTTTCGCGAAAGGGTCAAAACACCAAATTTGGCATCGGGCGGACGAACATCAAGGGTTCCACGCGGCACATTCCCTCTGGGCGCGGTCACGAGGGGGATTCCTCCTCCTCTGACTCCATCAAATCATAGTTGTCCAGTGCAACGGATCCAGCAGGATCTTCTGTGGTAGAAAATTCTGCTGCAGAACCAGCCACGCCTGGATCTTCCGTGCCGACGACCACCCATGCTTCCATACATGAACTTCCACGTGGACATAAAGGGTCACAATCTGGTATCTTGAAGAAGAAATAGTACAAAGATGGTACTATAAAGTATGATAAAATCAAACGCCTCTTTGTTACTAGCACGGGTGAACCAACTCATTTGCATAAAGCACTTGCTAATAAAGATTGGAAGGGAGCCATGGATAGTGAATATGAGAAACTCATGAAAAATAAAACTTGGCGTTTAGTACCACTAGAAAATGCAAGAATGTTATTGATTGTAAATGGGATGGACCAGTTGATCGATCTTACTAGCAGGGCCCTATGGCCCGATGGCCCCCGCTCCACCGCATGACCGCTCCCCTGCTCCCCGTCGGCGACTCCTCCTCTCCACCACTCCCTGGAGCTCAATAGCCCACCAAATTTCGGCGATTCCATACGTGAACCTGGTCACTCCGCCACTCCGCACATGGGCTCCTCAAGGCGCCCAGATCTGGCACTAATTGAGGGCGATCTGTTCAGAGCTAGTGATGGGGTCGCGAGGACAAGGGGCATCGGACTGGGAGATCGTCGGGCTGATGTCGGGGCTGGAGAGGCTAGAAAGGGAGGCGTAGAGGACGGTGATACGTCTCCGTCGTATCTACTTTTCCAAACACTTTTGCCCTTGTTTTGGACTCTAACTTGCATGATTTGAATCGAACTAAACCGGACTGACGCTGTTTTCAGCAGAATTACCATGGTGTTATTTATGTGCAGGAACAAACGTTCTCGGAATGACCTAAAACTTCACGGAGCTACTTTTCAGAAAATAAGAAAAATACCTGCCACAGATGAAGGCCAGGGGGCCCACCACCTGTCCACGAGGGTGGGGGGGCGCCCCCTACCTCGTGGCCCCCCTGTTGGCTCTCCGACTCCAACTCAAACTCTATATATAGTGTTTCGGGGAGAAAAAAAATCAGAGAGAAGAAATCATCGCGTTTTACGATACGGAGCCGCCGCTGAGCCCTAAAACCTCTCGGGAGGGCTGAGCTGGAGTCCGTTCGGGGCTCCGGAGAGGGGAATCCGTCGCCATCGTCATCATCAACCATCCTCCATCACCAATTTCATGAGGCTCACCGCTGTGCGTGAGTAATTCCATCGTAGGCTTGCTGGACGGTGATGGGTTGGATGGGATCTATCATGTAATCGAGTTAGTTTTGTTAGGGTTTGATCCCTAGTGTCCACTATGTTCTGAGATTGATGTTGCTATGACTTTGCTATGCTTAATGCTTGTCACTAGGGCCCGAGTGCCATGATTTCAGATCTGAACCGATTATCTTTTTATCAATATATGAGAGTTCTTGATCCTATCTTGCAAGTCTATAGTCACCTATTATGTGTTATGATCCGTTAACCCCGAAGTGACAATAATCGGGATACTTACCGGTGATGACCGTAGTTTGAGGAGTTCATGTATTCACTATGTGTTAATGCTTTGTTCTGGTTCTCTATTAAAAGGAGGCCTTAATATCCTTTAGTTTCCGTAAGGACCCCGCTGCCACGGGAGGGTAGGACAAAAGATGTCATGCAAGTTCTTTTCCATAAGCACGTATGACTATATTCGGAATACATGCCTACATTATATCAATGAACTGGAGCTAGTTCTGTGTCACCCTAGGTTATGACTGTTAGACGATGAACCGCATCCGGCATAATTCTCCATCACCGATCCATTGCCTACGAGCTTTCTATATATTGTTCTTCGCTTATTTAGTTTCCCGTTGCTATTGCTATCATCACTACAAAATACCAAAAACATTACTTTTACTAGTTTACCTTTTGCTACCGTTACCACTACTATCATATTACCTTGCTACTAAACACTTTGCTGCAGATATTAAGTTTCCAGGTGTGGTTGAATTGACAACTCATCTGCTAATACTTGAGAGTATTCTTTTGCTCCCCTTGTGTCGAATCAATAAATTTGGGTTTAATACTTTACCCTCAAAAACTGTTCCGATCCCCTATACTTGTGGGTTATAAGGCGGCGCAAGCCATTCGAGATGCTCGTCACACACTGGCGCTGCGGATGATGTCGAGGACGAGCAAGGAGGAGAGGCGAAGAATTTTTGCGACCGAAGAGGAATTAACAATAGAGAGGATATTATATTGGGCCGCGAGAGAGGCGGACTCCCAATCCCGTGCTCAATGGAGAAGGTGGATTCTGTACAGGGAGGAGTGATTCTATTTTCGCCATGCTTTCGAGATGTAGATGGGCTGTCCTCAGATCTGGTCAGCACAGAGGAGGGATTTACGCCGCCAGGATCGCCGAGTTGTGGTCGCTCATCTGCAGCTCAGAGGAGAGGGGCACCGCTAACTTCGTTGGTGTTGCCTTCGCCGGCCAGTAGGCGGGCCTCTCCACAGCTATTGGTGATGACCTCACCGGTCAGAAGGGTCAGCGGTGGTGGTGCGGCCAAAACCAGGAGGGCCCTCTTGATGGTGGGCCTTGGGGATGGACGGGGCGATAATGTGCCACATGGCGCAATTGCGGCCGTCTGTTCTGAGGGGCTGTCTAGGGTGGTGCCTACTGCAAGTACGCCTTCTCTAGGCAGCATTCCGGAGGCAGATAAAATCCCCCGTGCTAGGGTTTACTGCCGCTGAGCCACCCTCCAAAATCTGGTATGGACCAGGAAGGAGCTGGTGGAGCATGCTAAGCATCTTAAGTGGTTGTTGTCCTGTTTTGAACAGATGTCAGGGATGAGGATAAATTTTCACAAATGTGACTTAGTTCCTATTAATATAGAATATGATGAGGCTATTTAAGTTTGCCCAATGTTTTGGTTGTAAAATTGGTTCCTTCCCAATTAAATATTTGGGAGCCCCCCTTCATCACTCTAAGATTAGAAGGGAGGATTTGCAGCCTGTGATCGATAAGATCATCGAAAAGGGGCTGGATGGAGAGGGAGACTCCTGTCCTATGGTAAAAGGCTTATATTAGTTCAAGCTTTCCTAGCCAATATCCCTTCGTATCGTATGGGCTTAATTAAATTCCCTAAATGGGCTTTGAATAAGATCAATTCGCAACTTGCCCATTGTTTTTGGGATAACTATGATTGCCACCACAAGTACCACTTGGCTGCTTGGGGTGTTGTCACCCATAGAGGGAGCATGGAGGGTTGGGGATTACTAACCTAGCTGATTTTAATCTTTGTATGCTAGCCTCCTGTGTTAAAAGATATGCTTTGGGAGATGGAAAATTTTGAAAACAAATCAGTGATGATAAGTATGATACCCACAACCCCAATGTTTTCACTTGTACCATTGATGGTGCTTTCCCTTTCTAGAAAAATGCCATTTGGGTTGCTAGGGCAGCCAGGATCGGGTACTCTTGGAAGGTGGGCAATGGGGGGTTCATTAGATTCTGGGAGGATACCTGGTGTGGCCATTCTAGTCTGGCTACCTAGTTTTGGTACCTTTACAATATTGCTATTGAGCATCATGTGACTGTTGCAAATATGTGGGATGGCACCAATCTGAAAATTAATTTCAGGAGGTGTTTCTCTCAGGACATGATGCAATCCAGGAATGCTTTGTTTGGTTGTATTAAAACTATCCCTCTTTCGGATGCCCCTGATAAGTTAGTGTGGAATTATGATGCCAGGGGTATTTATTCGCTTAGTTCCTTTTATAAGATAGTACACTATAGAGGTGTTATACCTGGTAATGGCCCTGTTGCATGGGAAGTTAAAATCCCACCTAGGGTCCAGATTTTCATCTGGCTGGCTTCTAATAACAAGCTGCTTACTAGAGATAATCTCAGTAAGAGACAACATTTAGATGACCTTTCCTGCTTGTTCTATTCTGAACATGAAACTGGGAGGCATCTGTTTCATGAATGAGTGGTTGCGAAGGAGATTTGGAGAAGTGTTAATGAGCTAGCTAATACTTCTTGTATTATTGATATTGCCTCCATGCTAGATTGGTTGAAAAATAACTCGAACACTGCTCGTAAATTATAACAGGCTGCAGCTATGTGGGCCTTGTGGATACTTCACAAGGACAAGTACTTTGGCCGCGCTATGTGGTCTGATATGCAGGTGGTGTGGAGGAGGACGACAGCTATACTGTCTTCGTGGGAAATCCTGTGCTCAGGCTCTGTCAAGGAAGGAGTGAGGAGAGTGGTTGCAAGGTTGGAACAAATGGCAAGAGATCCTCCTCTGCTCCTGAGGCCGGATCCTGGCTAGGACAGAGCTGCTGCCCTTAGATCCGGCTTCCTGATAACCCACAAGTATAGGGGATCGCAACAGTTTTCGAGGGTAGAGTATTCAACCCAAATTTATTGATTCGACACAAGGGGTGCCAAAGAATATTCTCAAGTATTAGCAGCTGAGTTGTCAATTCAACCACACCTGGAAACATAATATCTGCAGCAAAGTATTTAGTAGCAAAGTAATATGATAGTAGTGGTAACGGTAGAAAAAGTAATATTTTTGGTTTTATAGTGATTGTAACAATAGCAATGGAAAAGTAAATAAGCGAAGAACAATATATGAAAAGCTCGTAGGCAATGGACCAGTGATGGATAATTATGTCGGATGCGATCAATCATGCAACAATTATAACATAGGGTGACACAGAACTAGCTCCAGTTCATCAATGTAATGTAGGCATGTATTCCGAATATAGTCATACGTGCTTATGGAAACTAAGGGATATTAAGGCCTCCTTTTAATAGAGTACCGTACCAAAGCATTAACACATAGTGAATACATGAACTCCTCAAACTACGGTCATCACCGGTAAGTATCCCAATTATTGTCATTTCGGGGTTAACGGATCATAACACATAATAGGTGACTATAGACTTGCAAGATAGGATCAAGAACTCACATATATTCATGAAAACATAATAGGTTCAGATCTGAAATCATGGCACTCAGGCCCTAGTGACAAGCATTAAGCATAGCAAAGTCATAGCAACATCAATCTCAGAACATACTGGATACTAAGGATCAAACCCTAACAAAACTAACTCGATTACATAATAAATTTCATCCAACCCATCACCGTCCAGCAAGCCTACGATGGAATTACTCATGCACAGCGGTGAGCATCATGAAATTGGTGATGGAGGAAGGTTGATGATGACGATGGCGACGGATTCCCCTCTCCGGAGCCCCGAACGGACTCCAGATCAGCCCCCCCCCCCGAGAGAGATCAGGGCTTGGCGGCAGCTCCGTATCGTAAAACGCGATGAATCCTTCTCTCAGATTTTTTTCTCCCCGAACACGAATATATGGAGTTGGAGTTGAGGTCAGTGGAGCGTCAGGGGGCCCACGAGGCAGGGGGCGGGCCCAGTGGGAGCCGCGCGCCCCACCCTCGTGGGCAGGGTGTGGGCCCACTGGCCTTGATTCTTTCGCCAGTATTTTTTATATATTCCAAAAATAATCTCCGTTGATTTTCAGGTCATTCCAAGAACTTTTATTTCTGCACAAAAATAACACCATGGCAATTCTGCTGAAAACAGCGCCAGTCCGGGTTAGTTCCATTCAAATCATGCAAGTTAGAGTCCAAAACAATGGCAAAAGTGTTTGGAAAGTAGATACGACGGAGACGTATCAACTCCCCCAAGATTAAATCTTTGCTTGTCCTCAAGCAATTCAGTTGATAAACTGAAAGTGATAAAGAAAAACTTTTACAAACTTTGTTTGCTCTTGTTGTTGTAAATATGTAAAGCCAGCATTCAAGTTTTCAGCAAAGATTATGAACTAACCATATTCAGAATAACACTTAGGTCTCATGTTTTCTCATTTCAATGGCATAATCAGCTAGTGAGCAATAATAATAAATCTCGGATGACAACACTTTCTCAAAACAATCATAATATGATATAACAAGATGGTATCTCTCTAGCCCTTTCTGAGACCGCAAAACATAAATGCAGAGCATCCCTGAAGACCAAGGGCTGACTAGAAATTGCAATTCATGTTAAAAGAGATCCAGTCAAGTCATACTCAATGTAAACTAATAATAATACACGCAAATGACAGCGGTGCTCTCCAACTGGTGATTTTTATTAAGAGGATGATGACTCAACATACAAGTAAATATATAGGCCCTTCGCAGAGGGAAGCAGGGATTTGTAGAGGTGCCAGAGCTCGATTTTGAAATAGAGCTGAATAATATTTTGAGCGGTATACTTTCATTTTCAACATAACAATCGAGAGATCTCAGTATCTTCCATGCTACACACATTATAGACGGTTTCCAAGAAGAATGGTAACGTTTATACTCCCCCACCACCAACAAGCATCAATCAATGGCTTGCCCGAAACAACGAGTGCCTCCAACTAACAACAATCTTGGAGGAGTTTTGTTTGCAATTATTTTGATTTGGTTTGAGCATGGGACTGGGCATCCCGGTGACCAGCCATTTTCTCATGAGTGAGGAGCGGAGTCCACTCCTCTTGAGAATAACCCGCCTAGCATGGAGGATACAGACAGCCCTAGTTGATACATGAGCTATTCGAGCATAAAAAACAGAATGTTTACTTGAAGGTTTAGAGTTTGGCACATACAAATTTACTTGGAACGGCAGGTAGATACCGTATATAGGAAGGTATGGTGGACTCATATGGAATAACTTTTGGGGTTTATGGAAATGGATGCACAAGCAGTATTCCCGCTTAGTACAAGTGAAGGCTAGAAAGAGATCGGGAAGCGACCAGCTAGAGAGCGACAACAGTCATGAACATGCATTAAAATTAATCAACACCGAATGCAAGCATGAGTAGGATATAATTCACCATGAACATTAATATCGTAGAGGCTATGTTGATTTTGTTTCAACTACATGCGTGAACATGTGCCAAGTCAAGCCACTCGAATCGTTCAAAGGAGGATACCACCCTATCATACCACATCACAACCATTTTAATAGCATGTTGGCACGCAAGGTAAACCATTATAAACTCCTAGCTAATTAGGCATGGCATAAGCAACTATAATCTCTAGTTGTCATTGCAAACATGTTTCATTCATAATAGGCTGAATCAAGAATGATGAACTAACCATATTTACAAAAACAAGAGGGGTCGAATTCATACCAGCTTTTTTTATCTCAATCAGTTCATCATATATCGTCATTATTGCCTTTCACTTGCACGACCGAATAGTGTGGATAATAATAATAGTGCACGTGGATTGGACTAAGCTGGAATCTGTAAGCATTCAATACAAGGGAGAAGGCAAGGTAAAATGGGCTCTTTGTTAGATCGATAATAATGCATATGAGAGCCACTCAACATTTTCATCGTGGTCTTCTCCTCTCGACCCCCAAGGAAAAGAAAGGAAATATAAAACTATTTACATGGGAAAGCTCCCAACAAGCAAAAGAAGAACGAGAAATCTTTTTGGGTTTTCTTTTTAATTACTACTACTACAGGCATGGAAAGTAAACCAGCTAAAAGCTACAACTAATTTTTTTGTTTTTCTTAAGGTTTTTCAAACACACAAGAAGAAAGCTTAAAAAGAAAATAAACTAGCATGGATGATACTGTTGGGTTTCGTAGTAATTTCAAAAAAATTCCTACGCACAAGCAAGATCATGTGATGCATAGCAACGAGGGGGAGAGTGTTGTCTACGTACCCAACGCAGACCGACTGCGGAAGCGATGACACGACGTAGAGGAAGTAGTCGTACGTCTTCACGATCCAACCGATCAAGCACCGAAACTACGGCACCTCCGAGTTCGAGCACATGTTCAGCTCGATGAAGATCCCCGGACTCCGATCCAGCAAAGTGTCGGGGAAGAGTTCCGTCAGCACGACGGCGTGGTGACGATCTTGATGAACTACAGCAGCAGGGCTTCGCCTAAACTCCGCTATAGTATTATCGAGGTATATGGTGGCAGGGGGCACCGCACACGGCTAAGGAATAGATCACGTGGATCAACTTATGTGTTCTAGGGTGCCTCTACCTCAGTATATAAAGGAGCCAAGGGGGGAGGGGGGCGCCGGCCAGGGAGAGGGCGCAGGAGGAGTCCTACTCCTTCCGGGAGTAGGACTCCCCCCCAATCCTATTCCAACTAGGATTCCCCAAAGGGGGAAAGAGGGAGAGGGGGGCCGGCCACCTTCTCCTAGTCCTAATAGGACTAGGGGAGGGGGAAGTGGCGCAGCCACCTTGGGCTGCCCCTTTCTCCTTTCCACTAAGGCCCATGAAGGCCCATATGGCTCCCGGGGGGTTCCGGTAACCTCCCGGTAACCCGGTAAAATCCCGATTTCACCCGGAACACTTCCGATGTCCAAACATAGGCTTCCAATATATCAATCTTTACGTCTCGACCATTTCGAGACTCCTCGTCATGTCCGTGATCACATCCGGAACTCCGAACAACCTTCGGTACATCAAAATGCATAAACTCATAATGTAACTGTCATCGTAACCTTAAGCGTGCGGACCCTACGGGTTCGAGAACAATGTAGACATGACCGAGACATGTCTCCGGTCAATAACCAATAGCGGGACCTGGATGCCCATATTGGCTCCTACATATTCTATGAAGATCTTTATCGGTCAGACCGCATAACAACATACATTGTTCCCTTTGTCATCGGTATGTTACTTGCCCGAGATTCGATCGTCGGTATCCAATACCTAGTTCAATCTCGTTACCGGCAAGTCTCTTTACTCGTTCCGTAATACATCATCTCGCAACTAACTCATTAGTTGTAATGCTTGCAAGGCTTATGTGATGTGCATTACCGAGAGGGCCCAGAGATACCTCTCCGACAATCGGAGTGACAAATCCTAATCTCGAAATACGCCAACACAACATCTACCTTTGGAGACACCTGTAATGCTCCTTTATAATCACCCAGTTACGTTGTGACGTTTGGTAGCATCCAAAGTGTTCCTCCGGTAAACGGGAGTTGCATAATCTCATAGTCATAGGAACATGTATAAGTCATGAAGAAAGCTATAGCAACATACTAAACGATCGGGTGCTCAGCTAATGGAATGGGTCATGTCAATCAGATCATTCAACTAATGATGTGACCTCGTTAATCAAATAACAACTCTTTGTCCATGTTTAGGAAACATAACCATCTTTGATTAACGAGCTAGTCAAGTAGAGGCATACTAGTGACACTCTGTTTGTCTATGTATTCACACATGTATTATGTTTCCGGTTAATACAATTCTAGCATGAATAATAAACATTTATCATGATTATAAGGAAATAAATAATAACTTTATTATTGCCTCTAGGGCATATTTCCTTCAGATACAATGAAAAAGTATGAGCACCGACAACTGGCATGAGTGTGTGAACATGAATGTAATGTCGGTGACTCCCCCAAGCTTAGGCTTTTGGCCTAAGTTGGTCTATGCCCACGGATGGCCTGGTGGATATCCGAAGTTGAAGCTGGGGTCGTACTGAGATGCATCAGCTACTGCCTGAAGAGCTGCAGCTTGGAGGCGAGCTGCCTCCGTCCTCCTCTCGTACTCGTTCACCTCCTCCCTGGTTATAACATATGTCCTTTTGCCTGAAAGTCAAAGAAAGTAGGAGAAGGGAGAGCGACATGATAGGTGCGTCGTCTGTCAAAGATTAGTCGGTACTGGAGGGATTGATCGTTCCTCTCAACAAACTGATGACGTACCATGGCATTATAATCTAAATAAGCAGGAGGCAACTCAATATCATCTCTGCGTATGGGTATCTCAAGAAAATCAGCTAAATGGGTTGCATAAATTCCACCAAAGAAATCTCCATTAATACTATTATTATGCAACCTACATGCAACAACGACCCCCAAGTACAGCACTCTTGAGAACATTTAGGTCGGGAACACACATGTGACATGCTTCATCCTTACCATTAATGCATCTACCTATGAAGAGAGCAAAATAATGTATGGAAGGAAAATGAATGCTCCCTATGGTAGCTTGTGTTATTTATCTAGATTCCCCCACAGTGATACTAGCAAGAAAATCTTTATATTCAGATTTGCGAGGTTCTCTAACATTACCCCACTGTGGGAGTTTACAAGCAATATTAAAATCTTCTAAGTCCATGGTATAAGATTTATCATAAAGATCAAACAGGACAGTTTGAGAATTGCGTGATGATGTAAATTTAAACCTTCTCATAAATGAATCAGTGAGGTAGTATTACTGAGGTCACTTATCTGCCACGAAGCCCTCAAGTTCAGCGTTACGCACATACGCTTCAAATTCTTCCTTAATTCCTGCCTGAACCATGAAATTTTCTGATGGCCATTCACAAGGCCGCACTTGAGCTTCTCTTGGTAGTTCATGGTCCGGCTCGCGTGGGCCTGGGTCCTTGCTTCCTTGAGGAACCACCTTGGTACATTTTCCTAAACATATTTCTTCCTTTGAAAAATTTCTGAAATTTTTAGCAACTCAAAAATAAAGTGAACCAAACTCAACAAGATTGATAGCAACTACTCCCTTAAGTGCCTAGAGGCCATATCATGCATTAAAACTACTTTTGACCATATAAATTTGACATGCAAGATCAAGAATAGGATCACCTAAGCAGCAAAAATTTGCAATAAATAAAGCACTAGAACAAAAACTAATTGGACCATTGGAGGAGTCACATACCAAAGAACAATCCCCCAAAGCAGTTCTGTGAATGGAGCTTTGGGCAAGGACATCGAAAATGGCAGTAAGATGAGCTAGAACTCGGGTTTGAGCTGGCTAGTGATTTTTTCTGGAGCAAGACGAAGTGTGTGGGTGCAAGGATAAGTGGAGGGGACCCACGTGGGGTCCACGATGCAGGGGGCGCGCCCTCCACCCTCGTGGGCACGTGGTGGGTCCCCCTGGTGTGTTCTCAGTGCCAGATATTCTCAAATATTTTAGAAAAAATCATATTAAATTTCCAGGGCATTTGGAGAACTTTTATTTTTGGGGTATTTTTTATTGCAAGGATGATTCAGAAAACAGACAGAAAATATTATTTTTGCTTTATTTAATATAAATAACAGAAAGTAAAAAGAGGGTACAGAGAGTTGTGCTTTCTAAATTCATCCATCTGATGCTCATCAAAAGGAATCCACTAACAAGGTTGATCAAGTCTTGTTAACAAACTCTTTTCGAATAACATGAAACCGGAGAATTTTCGAATAACACTAGGTTACCTCAACGGGGATATGCATGTCCCCAACAATAAGAATATCATATTTCTTCTTGACAGTAGGAAGAGGAAATTCAAAACCTCCAATAGTAATAGTTGGAATTTTTCCAATAGAATTGATACTATGGACTTGAGGTTGTTTCCTCGGAAAGTGTACCATATGCTCATTACCATTAACCTGAAAAGTGACATTGCCTTTGTTGCAATCAATAATAGCCCCTGCAGTATTCAAAAAGGGTCTACCAAGGATAATCGACATACTATCGTCCTAGGGAATATCAAGAATAACGAAGTCCGTTAAAATAGTAACGTTCGCAACCCCAACAGGAACATCCTCACAAATGACAGGTATAGCAGTTGATTTATCAGCCATTTGTAAAAATATTTCAGTAGGTGTCAACTTATTCAAATGAAGTCTACGATATAAAGAGAGGCATAACACTAACACCGGCTCCAAGATCACATAAAACAGTTTTAACATAGTTTCTTTTAATGGAGCATGGTATAGTTGGTACTCCTGGATCTCCAAGTTTCTTTGGTATTCCACCCTTAAAATTATAATTAGCAAGCATGGTGGAAATTTCAGCTTCCAGAATCTTTCTTTTATTTGTAACAATATCTTTCATGTACTTGGCATAAGGGTTCATTTTAAGCATATCAGTCAAACGCATGCGCAAAAAGATAGGTCTAATCATTTCAGCAAAGCACTCAAAATCCTCATCATCCTTTTTCTTGGATGGTTTAGGATGAAAAGGCATGGGTTTCTGAACCCATGGTTCTCTTTCTTTACCGTGCTTCCTAGCAACAAAGTCTCTCTTATCATAACGTTGATTCTTTGATTGTGGGTTATCAAGATCAACAGCAGGTTCAATTTCTACATCATTATCATTGCTAGGTTGAGCATCAACATGAATATCATCATTAACATTATCACTAGGTTCATGTTCATTACCAGATTGTGTTTCAGCATCAGAAATAGAAATATCACTGGGATTCTCAGGTGTGTGAACAACAGGTTCACTACAAGCATGCAAAGTCCTATCATTTTTCTTTTTCTTCTTCTTAGAAGGACTAGGTGCATTTACATTAGTTCTCTGAGAATCTTGCTCAATTCTCTTAGGATGGCCCTCAGGATACAGAGGTTCCTGAGTCATTTTACCCCCTCTAGTCATAACTCTAACAGCATTATCATTTTTCTTATTATTTAATTCATTGAGCAAATCATTCTGAGCCTTAAGTACTTGTTCTACTTGAGTGGTAACCATAAAAGCATGTTTACCAATAAGTTTAAGTTCACCTTTAACACTAGCCATATAATCACTCAAGTGTTCAAGCATATCAGCATTACGTTTCAATTATCTACCAACATAAGGATTGAAGTTTTCTTGTTTAACAATAAAATTATCAAACTCATCTAAGCATTGGCTAGCAGACTTATAACGAGGAATATCACCTTCATCAAATCTATAGAGAGAATTTACCTTTACTACCTATGTCGGGTTATCAAGACCATCTATTTCTTCAATAGGTGGTAAATTCTTAACATCTTCAGCTTTAATACCTTTTTCTTTCATAGATTTCTTTGCCTCTTGCATATCTTCAGGACTGAGAAATAGAATACCCCTTTTCTTTGGAGTTGGCTTAGGAGTTGGTTCAGGAAGTATCCAATTATTTTCATTAGTCAACATATTATTCAATAGCAATTCAGCTTGATCAACAGTTCTTTCCCTGAAAACACAACCAGCACAACTATCCAGGTAATCTCTGGAAACATCGGTTAGTCCATTATAAAAGATATCAAGTATTTCATTTTTCTTCAGAGGATGATCAGGCAAAGCATTAAGTAACTGGAGAAGCCTCCCCCAAGCTTGTGGGAGACTCTCTTCTTCATTTTGCACAAAATTATATGTTTCCCTTAAAGCAGCTTGTTTCTTATGAGCGAGGAAATATTTAGCAGAGAAGTAATAAATCATATTCTGGGGACTACGCACACAACCAGGATCAAGAGAATTAAACCATGTTTTAGCATCACCCTTTAATGAGAACGGAAATAACTTAAGGATAAAGTAATAGCGAGTTTTCTCATCATGAGTAAACAGGGTGGCTATATCATTTAATTTAGTAAGATGTGCCACAACAGTTTCAGATTCATAGCCATAGAAAGGATCAGATTCAACCAAAGTAATTAACTCAGGATCGACAGAGAAATCACAATCCTTATCAGTAATAAAGATAGGTGAAGTAGCAAAAGCAGGGTCATATTTCATTCTAGCATTCAAAGACTTTTCTTTAAGCTTAGCTAATAATTTCTTAAGATCAGACCTATCATTGCAAGCAAAGAAGTCTCTAGCAGTTTCTCCATCCATAACATAACCCTCAGGCACAACAGGCAATTCATATCTAGGGGGAGAATCTTCATCATCACTTTCATCAATATTATCAGTTTCAATAATTTCATTCTCTCTAGCCCTAACAAGTTGTTCATCAAGAAATTCACCTAGTGGCATAGTAGTATCAAGCATAGAAGTAGTTTCATCATAAGTATCATACAAAGCAGAAGTGGCATCATCAATAACATGCGACCTATCAGAATCAATAGCATGTGTAGGTGTCGCAAGTTTACTCAAAACAGAAGGTGAATCAAGTGCAGAGCTAGATGACAGTTCCTTACCTCCCCTCGTAGTTGAGGGAAGAATCTTGGTTCTTTTATCTTTCAAGTTCTTCATAGTGATGAGTAGATATAAATCCCAAGTGACTCAAAGAATAGAGCAATTCTGCCCGGCAACGGCACCAGAAAATAGTCTTGATAACCCACAAGTATAAGGGATCGCAACAGTTTTCGAGGGTAGAGTATTCAACCCAAATTTATTGATTCGACACAAGGGGAGCCAAAGAATATTCTTAAGTATTAGCAGCTAAGTTGTCAATTCAACCACACCTGGAAACTTAATATCTGCAGCAAAGTATTTAGTAGCAAAGTAATATGATAGTAGTAGTAACGGTAGCAAAAGTAATATTTTTGGTTTTATATCGAGTGTAACAATAGCAACGAAAAAGTAAATAAGCGAAGAACAATATACGAAAAGCTCATGGGCAATGGACCTGTGATGGATAATTATGTCGGATGTGATCAATCATGCAACAGTTATAACATAGGCTGACACGGAACTAGCTCCAGTTCATCAATGTAATGTAGGCATGTATTCCGAATATAGTCATACGTGCTTATGGAAAAGAACTTGCATGACATCTTTTGTCCTACCCTCCCGTGGCAGCATTAACACATAGTGAATACATGAACTCCTCAAACTACGGTCATCACCGGTAAGTATCCCGATTATTGTCACTTCGGGGTTAACGGATCATAACACATAATAGGTGACTATAGACTTGCAAGATAGGATCAAGAACTCACATATATTCATGAAAACATAATAGGTTCAGATCTGAAATCATGGCACTCGGGCCCTAGTGACAAGCATTAAGCATAATAAAGTCATAGCAACATCAATCTCAGAACATAATGGGTACTAGGGATCAAACCCGAACAAAACTGACTCGATTACATGATAAATCTTGTCCAACCCATCACCGTCCAGCAAGCCTACAATGGAAATGCTCACGCACGGCGGTGAGCATCATGAAATTGGTGATGGAGGAAGGTTGATGATGACGATGGCGACGGAGTCCCCTCTCCGGAGCCTCGAACGGACTCCAGATCAGCCCTCCCGGGAGAGATTGGGGCTTGGCGGCGGCTCCGTATCGTAAAACGCGATGAATCCTTCTCTCTAATTTTTTCTCCCTGAACACGAATATATGGAGTTGGAGTTTAGGTCGGTGGAGCGTCATGGGGCCTATGAGGCAGGGGGCGTGCCCAGGGAGGAGGCGCGCCCCCACCCTCGTGGATAGAGTGTGGGCCCCTGGCCTTGATTCTTTTGCCAGTATTTTTTATATATTCCAAAAAAAAATCTCCGTTGATTTTCAGGTCATTCCAAGAACTTTTATTTCTGCACAAAAATAACACCATGGCAATTCTGCTAAAAACAGCGTCAGTCCGGGTTAGTTCCATTCAAATCATGCAAGTTAGAGTCAAAAACAAGGGAAAAAGTGTTTGGAAAAGTAGATACGACGGAGACGTATCACTTCCTGGACCAGCTGGGTGTAAGGAGTGCGAAGGGAGACTCCCTTCCTCACCCGTGGCTCCTGCTTCATATGAAAAAACCATTTGTGGTGCCTCCTGTGTGATGGCAAGCAACTTTGTAGCCATGGAGTGGTTCTCTTAGTACTGTTGTTTTTGTTTTTAGATGTCTAGTAAGCCGTGGCTTATCCTTAGCTACTGGCTGATTTGTGGTGCTGGAGTGTTAATACTTGTGGATATTTTGGTTTCATTGATCAATCCAATGGAGCTGGGGCTCTCCTGACCTTTTCCTCTAAAAAAGATATAAGTCTAGATTAGTTGCAAAAGGATTCAAGCAAATATTTGTTATTGATTATGAATATACCTTCATTCTTGTTGTTAAAGCAACTATTATTCGACTTGTACTGTCCATTGTTATTTCCAGAGGTTGGAGCTTACGAGAGCTAGATCTTCAAAACGTGTTTCTTCATAGAGTTCTGGAAGAAGAGGTTTTCATGCGGTAGCCACCAGGATATGAGAAAAATAGCACATCTCATCATGTTTGTACGCTAGGAGAAGCTTTATATGGGTTGAAACAGACCCCAAGATCCTGGTACTCAAGGTTGAGAATATAGTTACAACAACTTGCGTTTACACCATCTAAAGTAGATACCTCATTGTTCTTTTACAGTAAAGGCAACACCACTATATTTGTGCTTGTTCATGTCATGATATAATTGTTGCTAGTTCAAGTCCAGATGTGACTACTTGTCGGCTTAAGGATTTAAAGATGGAGTTTGATCTCAAGGACTTGGAAAATGTTCATTACTTCTTTGGTATAGAGGTCAAGCAGGTAAAGGATGGCATACATACTTCTTACACATAAGTGTTATAGTAGCATTACAATATTTGACTCTTACGCGTCATGTTATTTCCTATTTTGCGAACAAAGTGTAATATTTACATGCACCTAGTACCATGCATTGGACTGCATTTAAGAGATTGTGAGGTATCTAAAGTTTTCAGAAGGACTTGGACTTCAGATTGTCAAGTCCCCATCTATGCTTGTCACTGCATATTCTGATGCAGACTGGGCTGGGTGTGCTGATGATAGAAGATCAACATGTGGATTTGTTGTGTCTGGAACAAATCTTGTATCATGGAGTTCAAGAAAACATGTTATGGTCTCAATATCAAGCACTGAGGCTGAGTACAAGGGTCTAGCAAATGCCACACCTGAAGTAATGTGGATTCAGACTTTGCTATATGAGCTTGGAATTACGACTCCACAAGCTGCGAGATTATCATGTGATAATATTGGTGCAACATATCTCTCGGCTAATCCTGTTTTCATGTACATACAAGATATATTGAAGTTGATTTCCACTTTTTCAAAGAAAGAGTAGCTCCCAAGTTGTTGGACATAAGGTTTATTCCAACTATTGATCAACTAGCTGATGGCTTTCAAAACTTCTCACAATGAGAAAGTTAGATGAGTTCAAATACAATCGTAATCTTGGTAAAGTACCATAGATTTTAGATTGAGGGGGGAGTGTTAGCGATACAGATAGATAGGGGTAGTATCCAGTTTAAACTGCTTTGTACATCTAATCTCTCTGTTTAACCTCACTCTCTCGATCTCCAATGTAACTGAACGGAACCTAGTGATAGTCCAAGACTTATGCCATGGCAGGATTTCGCCACACATCAATATATACCATGAGGCCACCTATGGGTGGAGATGCGCTTCCCATCTTATTTTACATCCCTCCACACGCCTCATTTGGAGAGTTTGGCATCTCCGAAATGAATTGACTCATGGCAAGGATATACCTCTGGTGGAAACATCAAAGGTTTTCTTGTGTAGCTACTTCAGCTCGATTCGCAATGCTCAATTCTCACAACAGAACAAATTATCACAGGGAAGAGCCCTATGCATGTCCCTACCTAGGTTCAGGTGAAGGACAAGCCAGCAGACATTCCTTGGGAACAACCACGAGCAAACTGGCTCGCCTTGTTGGTGGATGGAACTTTTTCATCAGAGGAAGGCTCAGCGGGAGCTACTAATTTTCTGCGATAATACTCTGGAAGCAGAAATCAAGGCCCTCATGATTGGAATGTCACTTGCACTACAATGGCCATCATTGCCTATCCCCGTGCAGTATGATTTGTTGGGTGCCCTATATGCGCTATGAAGGATGATTCACTCGACAGATCATGTTTTGGTCAACTAGTTAAGGAAATTAAGCATTTGATGTTAGATAGGGAATTTAATAAACATATTAAGATAGCTAGATCTAGAAATATAGGGTTTCACAATGTCTCGCTAATTACGCTCACATGTAGCACATCTTGTTGGTTGCAACATGGCCCCCTTTTCATTCATTATCTTGTGTAACCCTGTTGATATGAAATAAACTCCCTTTTACTCGGAAAAGAAAACACATTACCAGTATAGCAAACCGCCTCCCTGGCCGGTGTTCGTCGAACTCGCATCCTCTATTCCCTCCATCCGTTCTTGTGACCATTCCACCATATAACACTCTAATAGCATGTGCCGCGTACGTTCGCAGCTTCAGAGAAAAACAATAGGCCGAGCTGAATCAATGTTAATAACGGTGCCGAAGGGGAGAGCCCGGGTTAACAGCAAGCATAGCTTGACAACAAGGCATGTGCTACACGATTTGCACATGACGTCACATGCCGTGACGTCGCTTGGTTGTCATGAGCATATATGCATGCAGTTTCTATCATTGTGTGAAACAAGTAGACGGTGTGGGCTGTCGAGAGGAGGAAGAAGATGAATCTGACGTTTTGGTTGTTTTGCATCGTTTAGCCAGCTGGTCGTTGGCCAATGAATGCATTAATTGATGACGCTGAAGCGGAGAGAGAATACGTGAACCATATGCACAGTGGTGGGTGACACGCTGCTGTCTGAAAGGGCACGCTGCGGGACCTCTCTCGTGAGGCTTCATCCTACAAAGCTAGCTGCTCTCAACTTCTCTCGCCCCACCTCAAATTTCTTCGTCTAGCTTGCTTCTGGTGGTGGTACTAGGGCAGCGCGGGCGAGCGGGTGTGTGCAGGATCATCGATCCATCCATCACTTCCCCACCCCTGCTAGCATCCATGTAAAGTTACACCCGTATTTCGTGTTTCATCCAGCTGCCGATCAGTTTCTGTCTCTTAATTAGCTTGAGCGTGGAGCACTCCAAACATTAGACGGCCGGGAAAACAAACGATGGCCAGTGTGTTACGTAATCTTTTGTTGTACTATCTTGTTATTTCAGCCGGAGGAGAAACAAACCATGGCGAGAGTGGAGCTGCAAGTGGAGCCATGGCAAGAACTCGTGGTCCAGGTGATGGTGCTGCTGAGCTTCACGATGCAGCTAGTGCTTCTCGTGCTGGTGGAGTTCCGCCGTCGCATGGACTCCGGTGTGCTGAGGGCCGTGATATGGTCGGCCTACATGATGGCCGACTCGACCGCGACTTACACCCTGGGACACCTCTCCTTGACGAGCAGGTCAGCCGACCACCAGCTCATGGCGTTTTGGGCGCCCTTCCTGCTGCTGCACCTTGGTGGGCAGGACAACATCACCGCCTACGCCATCGAGGACAATCGGCTGTGGGTGCGGCATCTGCAGGCTCTCGCCGTGCAGATCGCTGCCGCTGCCTACGTCCTATACGAGTCCACTGTGGTCGGCACCCAGGCCCTGCTCCGGAATGCTGCTGTCCTCGTGTTCGTGCTGGGCGTTGTCAAGTATGGGGAGAGGGTGTGGGCGCTCAAGCGTGCTGACATTAGCTCGTCGGGCAGCAAATACCGGTTCTACAAGAACCTGACCGATACTCAGATTGGACCTCCTACAGACCAGCGAGACGACACGGAGGACCTGCTGCGGATAGCCCGCCTTCTTTTGGATGTTCCAAAGGAAATGTTTCAGGGGCCGTTGCCCGTCGTAGTGGTACCGACACACCTATACGATGATGCCCACGCCAAGCCCATCTCCGCGGATGAGATGTACAAGGTGGTGGAGATGCAGCTCAGCCTGATGCATGATGTCGTGTACAGCAAGGCCGTGGTGATCCACACATGGTATGGCATCTGTATCCGCATCATTTCTCCTGTGTTCGTTGCCATCGCGTTCAAGTTATTCCACAAGTCGGGTGCCGGTGACCACCACTATAGCGGAGCAGACATTGTCATCACTTATATCCTGCTAATTGGGGCGGTTATGCTGGAGTTGGTTTCGGTGCTAAGGGCCATGTTCTCCAGATGGCCAAGCCTTGTACTATGGAAACTTGCCTACAATGACGTCGGAAAGGAAAGGCGCATGTGGGGTTTGCTTTCCCGTGCAATTGCGTCTATCCGCCGGTTCGTCCTTCCATTGAGGTACAAGTCGAGATGGTGGTGGTCGGACTCTATGGGGCAGCACAACATTTTCGAATTATGCGTTCGCAGCAGAGCTAGCCAAGGAAGCAGGATCGCGGGCAGGATGGGGGTCGAGGACTGGTGGAACACGATGGTCTACTCATGGTCCATCCCCGTCTCCAAAACTATTAAGGAACTAGTGGTGCAACTAGTGCTCGAGAGTAGGCAGAGCTATATGCTAAGCTACCACAGGCCGTACTCCTATACCACGCTGGAGCCAGATCACATAATTAACTCACGGGGCCGGGCGGCCTTAGAGAGGTGGAAGTTGTATGAGAAACTGGGAAAATTCCTGCATAAGGAGTTTGATGAGAGCATCCTTGTGTGGCATATCGCCACCAATATCTACCTCTGTTGGCACAAAGATCAGGGGGAAGCTGTTGCAGATGATATGTGTCATCTTGCGGAGGTGATGTCCAATTACATGCTTTTCCTCCTTGCAGCACGCCCCTACATGTTGCCGGGCTCTGTCAGCCGCACTAGGTATGTTGATACCTGCTATTCCCTCACCCTCGCCAGTCTCAAATACACCTCAGCATATGAGTTGGCCAGCTTGCTAAAGGGGTCCTATACCGACAACGATGCATTGCGTAATGCACGCAACCTTGCTCGGGAGTTGGTCTCTCCAGAATCTGGCCCACCTGCTCGGCTGCAGATGATTGTCGAGGTGTGGATGGAGATGTTGTGTTACGCGGGGTACAGATGTAGCGGGTATTCTCATGCCAAGCAGCTGAGCAACGGCGGCGAGCTCCTCACCGTGGCTGCCCTTGTGGTGGAGTACCGGAGAAGAGGCATCCTCGACCCTTATAGGAGCAAACCGCTGTCCTTCTACGGCTCTGAATTTTTTTTAGGTGTCCCTTGATGAACCATTGAGCCCGTCTGGGCCCAACAATGAGATATCTGAAGTCTAAGCTAAGCCCCTTGATGAGATGTCCAATGTTTCTCCTCTGGATGATACAACCACTATCCCCATCAAGTTATGTTCGCTGGAGGTACCCCAAGGAACTACAGTGGTGCATGATGGTGTTCCACTACTTCAGCCAGTTGTCGTTGCTTATCCGTTTGCTACTTGTTGCTTGTGCTTGAACCCTCTATGCTTCTTCCCCTGTAGAATGAATGAATGAACTGCGGGATTGTCTATATATCTACCTATCACTTGTCATTGTAGTCTGTTCATTTTTGCTTCTTGCACCAAGAATTAACTATGTATTGGGGAAGTGTGTACTTGATTGCATTTTCCGAGAGTATTAGTATTACCCCTAGTACTTTCATTAATAATGAAGAACTGTTCGACACACATTTTTGGCGCAATTCTGTGCTTATGATATATAAAGAAAATATGGCGTTCATATGTATGCTGAAGCATGTGTATGAAGTGAACAAGATGTTGGTTTTATTCTATGAAGACGTGTTTTTTAGCAAAAGCCCCCCTCCTCAAAAATTTTTAAGACCTCTCGTGACATCAATTTTTTTAGCGAACACCAGCATCTGCAAAAGGACTACAGGCTCAAACCAGTGACATAAAGCAAAGTTTGTCATACATATACAACTTGAAAGACAGATATGAAGTAAAAGTAAAGACCTAGAGCCAGGAACAAGCAACAGCAAGCTTGGCACAAGTTTGCTTCTTTCTAAAGTCATTTTCAGAGCACCTTGAACCACTATACATTGAAGCATCGTAAACCTCACTTGATACTCGCGCTAATAACTTTACCCCCACCCACTACCCCACGCACACACACTAGCTCTCTTTGATTTTCCACTAGATAACCTGGTTGCACAGACGGCGCAAGAAGCCAGTTGGAAGTGATGTTTAGTGAGTAAGTAGGAGATGTAGCTGGATTGTATTACAGATAGTAGAATGACTTATATCGGTGTGCAGAAACAATTATATATAGGCAGCCTCATAACTTGTTTAGGCATCTTCTTAGTTTGATTGTGGTCTTTATAGGGTGTGAACATACGAATAAGCAGAATGTCATTGTCGCATAATGCTAGCATAGTAGACTTTCATAGGCACTTGAAGGCCTGTAAAAGGTAACAAATTGTCAGACAGGGATCGCTGAGATAGCAAAATCATCATAACGAAAACACTAAGAGCAACAAAAATATGAACTGATCGGCATAATTAATTGATTCATCCTTTGAACTGGACATCTGTGCCACAGATGACTGAAACCAAAAATAAGTGTCGCTGATTTAATTGTACTAAATCAGCAACACTTATTTTCGGACGAAGGGAGTATAAAACAGCTAATGGGTTCTTAAACCAAGCCAACCAACAGAGATATAACTTGTGATTAAGATATTCAGTTAGTACTTACTACTGCAGATTACTAAGTATACTTATACATTCACGTATACAAGCTACAAAGGTAATGTGTCATGAGCGTGTGACTACCATGATTTTTAGGACGGTAAGGTGACCTAAGATGAGCAGCCACCGCTCTCATGCCTAGGCGCCTAAAGCGACCATATTGCAAGACACTCTCAACACGCCTTGCCGCTCACCTTATAAACATTGATGACTACCAATCCCCACACAGTTATTTGGATGAGAGAGAACGATAAAATGCATGCAACGTTTAGAAGATAACGAAGATATAAAAAGTTAATCGGAATCACGTGGACACGTTGGAGGCAGGTATATGTCAAGTATATAGAGAAATAAGAACAGAGAGGTCAAACTCTGCAGCTATTGTTCTAAAGCACGGTAAGCCAAACTCTATAGCTATGGTTCCAGTGCACGCTACACTACGCAAAACTCTGTAGATACAATAGGCAATGAATAGTTTGGGTCCAAGTAAACAAGTAACGGAAAAGGCAACCTTTTTACTTCTAAGGAAATATTAACAATGTGGTTCTACAAAAGATTTAAACATGCCTACATACAAGAGGTGTCTACTATGCCACAAAATTCAGATAGGTTCATCAAAAAGCTTGTACTATTGAAAACAAATGAACTTGTACATGAACAAACAAGCGGTGAGTGGCTGTGATCGCTGCAATTTGTATTTTGAGTGAAATCATGTTTTCCTTTCCCCCTTAAACTATGCGAGCTGCAACCTAGGCCATCACAGCAGTATATGCTACCAGGCTCCGCCAGCCGCACTAGGCATGCTGAATTGTGTTATTGTCTCATCGGTCTCAAATATACATCAGCCTATGATTTTGCCAGCTTGCTAATGATGTCGTCGCCCAATTACGTGCCTAAGTACCGTATATCGAAAAATATATGAGATAGTAAAACAAAACAATGCATTGACAAGAACCCAACAAAAGAAGCAGCACACGAGCTGGTCTCTCCGATGTACCGCCGACGTGGTCTGCTGAAGATGATCCTGGGAATATGGACGGAGATGCTGTGACTGTGATACACATGGTATAGATGCAGCGGGTATTCTCATGCCAAACAGCTGAGCAACGGTGGCGAGCTCCTCATTGTCGCTGCCCTTGTGGTGGAGTGCTACAGAAGAAGGATACTAACTAGGGCATAAGTGTAGTAGGAGAAGAAAAAGTGGGCAGCCATTCATCGGGCTGCTGGTAAACTGACGGGTCGCACAAAGATCGTTCGTCAGCGGCCATGAACCTAATCAGCATGGCTGCATGCATTGCCAAGATGCAGAGGCCGAAAGTATATCCTTCTTTAAAAAAAAATGAAGCTAATCAGCTTCACTCACCCATGGAGGGCAAGTTGCTGGAGCCATAAATCTCATCGCCGCTGATGTACGGCCGACGAGCAGAAGGTGGACGCACATTTGCTAATCCAACTGTCTCGTATATTTCACAAGACCTTTCTTTGTGAAAACCGTGTGTTACATTAGAGCATATCAGAAAACGGATGATAAGTAACGTTACTTATGGTATACGTTACTTATGTGTCATCATTATCATCTGTTTTACTGTACTGACACGCAAAAAAAACATAATACTCTCTCTGTAAAGAAATATAAAAGCATTTAATGATCGAAACGCTTTTATATTTCTTTAAGGACATAGTACATCCTAGTAGTATAATAATATATCTTCGGGTTCAGTGGAGTACAAACTTGGGTGTTTGGATAGGTGCGACTGAATTACTGTTTGCAGTGCAGTTTGCCCTAATAAAATGTAGGCCTAGTTTGGCAGCGATGTCTTTTTAAAACTGTGGTAATCCAAAACCTCAGTTTCTCAACCCAAGGGCAATCAATACCTCGGTTTGTCTAAACCATGGTTTTTCTCTGTTTTGCGAAAACCACCTATTCGTTTGACAAATGCTGTTTTCTCGTAATTTTTGGCTGACTACAACTAACTCAGCTACACTTAAGCTAGCTGATCAGCATGTAAAAGAGGCCGTCCAATGCATGCAGCCATGCCATGCAAGCCAAGTCCTCTCGGCCACTTCTAGATGCTAGCGGGACTCACTAGATGCATGCTAGATCCCTGATCGGACGGAGAAATCGCTGGCAACGACGGCCAGAAGAACATGGACTCGAGAGACCAACGGAACACAAGTTAATCACCTAACAAAAAATTGTCTAATAATCAAGATATAAATTACACTACGATTAGCAGATAATGACGAGGAGTTGGAGGGACTGACTTTTCTCTCGGTTCAGTTTTTAAAAAAGAGGTCGGGACCTCTTTTTTAGATACTGCAAAAAAACACGGTATTAGAAAGACCACGTATCTTAAACTACAGTATTTCTTTCATCCAAACACATCAAAGTATTTAATACCAGGGTATTTTTCTGAAACCACGGTATTCCCAAAAAACTGCAAAAATACTTTGCATCCAAACGCACCCTAACGCTAACCAGTTCACCAGCATTGCCGCGTGAGTCCTCCTGATACAGATGAAGACCAAATAAGAAGGTCAGTTCTGGCAATGCCCACGAACCAAGCAGCAAAACGTGTTGGTGAGTAATCGGTGCAACAATTGCAAAATGCCAAATGCAGGTCGTATTGACGCTCAAAAGTGGCACGTTTATAAAGAGTGGATTGAAGCTATGTCAAGATTAATTCAAACTTACTATTGAAAGTCATCATGAAATGGCTCTTTTCGAGAAGATGAAAATGAATATGAAAATGGTCTAAAACGGAGCTTGGATGTAAAACTTATGACAAGTTCAGAGATCCTCATGTCGACACCAGATTAAAGGATGTCCAGTAACCCAATGAATATGGCTTCAAATGGAGAAAGTTTCAACAAAAAAGTTGTGCGTCTCGTCGAAATGATCGATTTTGATATAAAGATCGTCTCAATCCGAGGTCGTATGCAAAAGTTAGAGCCCGTACAGCGAGACTCTCCAGCGAGCAAAATATGACGGCCGGAACCAGAGACACATGTGGGTATGTCTGATGAGCTGCGTGAGTAATTAGCTGTTTTGCACAAGCGATTTGACCCTCGAGATGACCTCTGATGAAAAAACGTTCAACATGAAAGATGTTCGTCTCGTCGAAACGGTCAAGATTGCTTTTGGGCTCGTTTCCATCCAAGGTCCTTTGTCACCACAAAAAGGACCCTCAAAGTACAGCGAGTTTAAACCGAACAGTTTTGGAAAGTTCGGATAAAACCAGTCCGAATTTGACTAGGGTTTTGGACGTGAATTAATGTAATTTTCTTGTAAGGAAAGCCTAGATAAATCCTTTGCTTGTACGGGAAGTCCAGCCGCCTCTTATATATGTTGGGGGTGACGGCTGATTGAAACAACACACAATCGAGCAAATCAATATACTACTTTTTCATCTACGTTTTATCTCTCCACCGTTTTTCTCTCTCGTTCTTCGCCGTTCCTCAAATTTGAGAGCTGCGAATCCCGAGGCTCTAGGGGCGAGCGAATCGACCTAGGGCAGCGCATAGCCGCCCCACTCCCTGACGGGGTCCCTCCCGGGGGTGTGGGGTTTTGGGTCTGCAAAAGCGCCCGTCGACTGTCTTGCGTATCGCGCTGTCGGTCGGGTCTCCTTCGACGTGAGCTGCGGTGCATCATCCCCGGCGTTGAGGGTACACGTGACGTGTTAGTGTGCGAACACACTTTTTGGCGACTCCGCTGGGGAAAAAGAGTAATCATCATCATCCATCATGGTTGATCTTCCCAAGCCATCTGAAGTGGATGCCGATAACATCATCAAGCCCAATTTTGAGGAATTATCGGCAGAACATCGCCAAGCTTTTGAGGAGTACAAGAAGGCGCGTGAAGAGAAGGAGATGCAGGAGTTCCTTGCTAAGTTCAAAAAGGATCGCCATGGCAACATCACTTCAATTGAAGAAATCAAGTTTCCTCCTCTTCACAATGAGCAGGTAGAACCGGCTGTAAGCAAAATCTTCTCTCCTGAACAGTCGGCTGAAATTACTACTCTTATTGCTCAGAATAATGATCTTATTTACCAAGCTATCATAGACAATAATACTGCTCGAAATAATACTCCTCAGTCATATCATGGTAGTGGTAGTATGTCTACTGGTGTGGAAAACTTTAGTCCAACTTTACCTGTTTCATCGGCGGCGCCCGTGCCGTTGAATTCTTATCCCAGTCAGACAAATCAACTTGTTGCTCCACCCTTTAATCCTGCCATGAACGTACCAAGTTCAGTGAATCCAATTGCATTGCTAGGTTACGGTTCGGCAAGTCCAAGTGGATTGCTGCCGAACTATGGTACAACATACACACCACCATCTCTTCCGACTAGCATTGTACCAACTATTAGAAATCATATTCACCATGCGCCACAACCACATTCAAAGTCACTCAGTACGAGTGATATTTTGGCTAATGTCAGAGAGGAAATGTCTAGGGTGTTCCGAGAGCATTGTGGGATTGAACTACCTAAACCACGAATTTCCAGGAAACCATATCCAGAAATTTTTGATGCCGTGCCATGGCCTCCCGGATATAAAGTTCCAGATTTTGTTAAGTTTAGCGGAGAGGGAAAAAAAGACTACATGGGAGCATGTTAGTCAATACTTGGCACAATTAGGTGAGGCAAGTTCACGAGACGAGTGGAAAGTACTTTATTTTCCTTTATCCTTAACCGGTACTGCTTTCTCATGGTTTTCTGCATTACCACCCGGTTCTATTACTACATGGTTTCAGTTGGAGCAAAAGTTTCATGATCACTTCTACAGTGGTGAAAATGAGCTTAAACTATCCCATCTTACATCGGTTAAGCAAAAGCATGATGAATCGGTCTCCGATTATGTCAAAAGATTTAGAGATACAAAAAATCGGTGCTATAGTTTGGTGATAACCGAGAGAGATTTGGCTGATCTTGTGCTTAGTGGTTTGAGAACTCACATTAGAGAAAGGCTAGAAGGACATGAGTTTTTAAATATCAACCAAGTCTTGCAAAGGGCTTTGGCTCAGGAAAGCCGAAGCAAAGATCTTAAAGAGGTGCATAGATATAAAACTGATCGTCCTAAGATGAATATGGTTGAGTATGATAGTGATCACTCGGACAATGAGGGCGATATTTATGCTGCTGAATTTGTTTGGCCATCTAAGGCCAAACCGTTTACTTGCAATGATTTAAAGCCGATTCGTAAGAATCGCGATGAAGAGATGACATTTACTTTCAACATTGCTAAGTGTGATAAAATATTTGATGCTTTGTTGCAAGCCAAGATTATTAGAATATCTCATACTTTACCGTCGTTCGAAGAGCTGAAACGGCGTGCTTATTGCAAGTATCATAATTCTTTTTCTCATGCTACTAATGATTGTAATGTTTTTCGACGACAGATACATGTTGGAAATATGCCCTAGAGGCAATAATAAATTAGTTATTATTATATTTCCTTGTTCATGATAATCATTTATTATCCATGCTATAATTGTATTAACAGGAAACTCAGATACATGTGTGGATACATAGACAACACCATGTCCCTAGTAAGCCTCTAGTTGACTGACGGGATGTCGTTGGATGTCGTTGATAACGGGATCACATCATTAGGAGAATGATGTGATGGACAAGACCCAATCCTAAGCATAGCACTAGATCGTGTAGTTTGTATGCTAAAGCTTTTCTAATGTCAAGTATCATTTCCTTAGACCATGAGATTGTGCAACTCCCGGATACCGTAGGAGTGCTTTGGGTGTGCCAAACGTCACAACGTAACTGGGTGGCTATAAAGGTACACTACCGGTATCTCCGAAAGTGTCTGTTGGGTTGGCACGAATCGAGACTGGGATTTGTCACTCCGTGTAAACGGAGAGGTATCTCTGGGCCCACTCGATAGGACATCATCATAATGTGCACAATGTGATCAAGGAGTTGATCACGGGATGATGTGTTACGGAACGAGTAAAGAGACTTGCCGGTAACGAGATTGAACAAGGTATCGGGATACCGACGATCGAATCTCGGGCAAGTATCGTACCGCTAGACAAAGGGAATTGTATACGGGATTGATTAAGTCCTTGACATCGTGGTTCATCCGATGAGATCATCGTGGAACATGTGGGAGCCAACATGGGTATCCAGATCCCGCTGTTGGTTATTGACCGGAGAGTCATCTCGGTCATGTCTGCATGTCTCCCGAACCCGTAGGGTCTACACACTTAAGGTTCGGTGACGCTAGGGTTATAGAGATATTAGTATGCGGTAACCCGAAAGTTGTTCGGAGTCCCGGATGAGATCCCGGACGTCACGAGGAGTTCCGGAATGGTCTGGAGGTAAAGAATTGTATATAGAAAGTGCTATTTCGGCCATCGGGACAAGTTTTGGGGTCACCGGTATTGTACCGGGACCACCGGAAGGGTCCCGGGGGTCCACCGGGTGGGGCCACCTGCCCCGGGGGGCCACATGGGCTGTAGGGGGTGCGCCTTGGCCTATATGGGCCAAGGGCACCAGCCCCAAGAGGCCCATGCGCCAAGAGAAGAGGGGAAAGGGGAAAGTCCTAAAGGGGGAAGGCACCTCCGAGGTGCCTCCCTCTCCCTCCCGTGACACATCTACCTCCTCCCGCAAGCGAGCCGAAGCCCTGTTGGAATCCCGCTACTTCCACCACGCCGTCGTGCTGCTGGATCTCCATCAACCTCTCCCTCCTCCTTGCTGGATCAAGGCATGGGAGACGTCTCCGTTCCGTACGTGTGTTGAACGCGGAGGTGCCGTCCGTTCGGCGCTAGGATCATCGGTGATTTGGATCACGACGAGTACGACTCCATCAACCCCGTTCTCTTGAACGCTTCCGCGCGCGATCTACAAGGGTATGTAGATCCACTCCCTCGTTGCTAGATGACTCCATAGATAGATCTTGGTGACACGTAGGAAAATTTTGAATTTATGCTACGTTCCCCAACAGTGGCATCATGAGCTAGGTCTATGCGTAGTTTCTATGCACGAGTAGAACACAAAGTAGTTGTGGGCGTTGATTTTGTTCAATATGCTTGCCGTTACTAGTCTTATCTTGATTCGGCGGCATCGGGATGAAGCGGCCCGGACCGACCTTACACGTACTCTTACGTGAGACTGGTTCCACCGACTGACATGCACTAGATTGCATAAGGTGGCTAGCGGGTGTCTGTCTCTCCCACTTTAGTCGGATCGGATTCGATGAAAAGGGTCCTTATGAAGGGTAAATAGCAATTGGACATATCACGTTGTGGTTTTGCGTAGGTAAGAAACGTTCTTGCTAGAAACCCATAGCAGCCACGTAAAACATGCAAACAACAATTAGAGGACGTCTAACTTGTTTTTGCAGTATGCTGAAGGGCATTATAAGCCAAGCGAGTCATAGAAATACTATATGTAGGTATTGCAGATCGGCACAGTTTGAGTAAAAGAATATCAGACTGCACTACGTTGAGTAGACACCGAAGACCACTAGGAGATGGGTATTAACCATCTAATCATTAACACATGCGGGCAACGATCTCCACATATCGTTTGGTTTTTTAATCCACATAACGGACCACTCCAGTTGTTTTAACGTTTTGGATTTTTCGTCTCCCTTTTCTTGCATCGTTTTCGATATAATTGCTCTAATTGTACTGCCATTTACACACGTCTGATGTTTTTTCCGGGCTCTTCTTCTTTCAAAAGTTTTTCATGGAGAACACACATATCCTACCTACTAACGTCCATGCACTCAACCCTATACCAGTAGCAAGCGTCACACCATAGACGGATGAAGACGATAATCGAAACCTCAAAAAAAAGACCAAAATCATACCATGAAAACTCAGGAGAACAATGGTGTCATGCCACGTGACCAAACAGAGCACAGGACACCCACGACTGAAGACAAGACCATCAAATATATGGCATATCCAGTCACAGCTTATTGTTGATTGCATAGATGTTTATCATGTTTATACATCTTATTTGCTTAGAACGACGGTAGTAAATAAGATGATCCCTCATTAAAATTTCAAGAAGTGTTCTCCCCTAACTGTGCACCGTTGCTACAGTTCGTCGTTTCGAAGCACGCCGTGATGATCGGGTGTGATAGATCCTTACGTTCACATACAACGGGTGTAAGACAGTTTTACACATGCAAAACACTTAGGGTTAACTTGACGAGCCTAGCATGTACAGACATGGCCTCGGAACACAGAAGACCGAAAGGTCGAGCATGAGTCGTATAGAAGATACGATCAACATGAAGATGTTCACCGATGATGACTAGTCCGTCTCACGTGATGATCGGACACGGCCTAGTTGACTCGGATCATGTAATCACTTAGATGACTAGAGGGATGTCTATCTGAGTGGGAGTTCATAAGATGAACTTAATTATCCTGAACATAGTCAAAAGGTCTTCGCAAATTATGTCGTAGCTCGCGCTTCAGTTCTACTGTTTAGATATGTTCCTAGAGAAAATTTAGTTGAAAGTTGATAGTAGCAATTATGCGGACTAGGTCCGTAAACTGAGGATTGTCCTCATTGCTTCATAGAAGGCTTATGTCCTTAATGCACCGCTCAGTGTGCTGAACCTCGAACGTGTCTGTGGATGTTGCGAACATCTGACATACACTTTTGATAACTACATGATAGTTCAGGTTAAACGGTTTAGAATTGAGGCACCGAAGACTTTTTGAAACGTCGCGAAACATATGAGATGTTTTGAGGGCTGAAATTGGGATTTCAGGCTCGTGCCCACGTCAAGAGGTATAAGACCTCCGACGATTTTCTTAGCCTGCAAACTAAGGGAGAAAAGCTCAATTGTTGAGCTTGTGCTCAGATTGTCTGAGTACAACAATCATTTGAATCGAGTGGGAGTTGATCTTCCAGATGAGATAGTGATGGTTTCTCCAAGTCATTACCACCAAGCTGCTAGAGCTTCGTGATGAACTAATAATATATCAGGGACATATATGATGATCCTTGAGATATTCGCGATGTTTGACACGCGAAAGTAGAAATCAAGAAGGAGCATCAATTGTTGATGGTTGGTGAAACCACTAGTTTCAAGAAGGGCAAGGGCAAGAAGGGATACTTCATGAAACGGCAAATCAGCTGCTGCTCTAGTGAAGAAACCCAAGGTTGAACCCAAACCCGAGACTAAGTGCTTCTGTAATAAGGGGAAACAGCCACTGGAGCAGAATTACCCTAGATACTTGGTAGATGAGAAGGCTGGCAAGGTCGATAGAAGTATATTGGATATACATTGTGTTGATGTGTACTTTACTAGTACTCCTAGTAGCACCAGGGTATTAGATACCGGTTCGGTTGCTAAGTGTTAGTAACTCGAAATAAAAGCTACGGAATAAACGGAGACTAGCTAAAGGTGAGATGACGATATGTGTTGGAAGTATTTCCAAGGTTGATCAAATATCGTACGCTCCCTCTACCATCGAGATTGGTGTTTGCGTTGAGCATAGACATGATTGGATTATGTCTATCGCAATACGGTTATTCATTTAAGAGAATAATGGTTACTCTGTTTATTTGAATAATACCTTCAATGGTCTTACACCTAAAATGAATGGTTTATTGAATCTCGATCGTAGTGATACACATGTTCATGCCAAAAGATAGTAATGATAGTACCACCTACTTGTGGCACTGCCACGTAAGTCATATCGGTATAAAACGCATGAAGAAGCTCCATGTTGATGGATCTTTGGACTCACTCGTTTTTGAAAGAGAGACATGCGAACCATGTCTATTGGTAGTATATGCATGAAGAAACTCCATACAGATGGATCGTTTGGACTCACTTGATTTTGAATCACTTGAGACATGCAAATCATACCACATGGGCAAGATGACTGAAAGCCTCGTTTTCAGTAAAATGGAACTAGAAAGCAACTTGTTGGAAGTAATACATTTTGATGTGTGCAGTCCAATGAGTGCTGAGGCGTGTAGTGGATATCGTTATGTTCTTACTTCACAGATGATTTGAGTAGATGTTGAGTATATTTACTTGATGAATCACGAGTCTGAATTATTGAAAGGTTCAGTAATTTCAGGGTGAAGTTGAAAGATCGTCGTGACAAGAGGATAAAAATCTATGATATGATCATAGAGATGAATATCTGAATTACGAGTTTGGCACAGAATTAAGACATTGTGGAAATTGTTTCACAACTAATACAGCCTGGAACACCATAGTGTGATGGTGTGTCCGAACATCATAACTGCACCCTATTGGATATGATGCATACCATGATGTCTCTTATCGAATTACCACGATAGTTTATGGGTTAGGCATTAGAGACAACCACATTCACTTTAAATAGGGCACCACGTAATTCCGATGAGATGACACCGTATGAACTATGGTTTAGAGAAACCTAAGCTGTCATTTCTTAAAAGTTTGGGGCTGCAACGCTTATGTGAAAAAGTTTCAGGCTGATAAGCTAGAACCCAAAGCGGATAAATGCATCTTCATAGGACACCCAAAACAGTTGGGTATACCTCCTGTCTCAGATCCGAAAGCAATAAGGGATTGTTTCTAGAATCGGGTCCTTTCTCGAGGAAAAGTTTCTCTCGAAAGAATTGAGTGGGAGGATGGTGGAGACTTGATGAGGTTATTGAACCGTCTCTTCAACTAGTGTGGCAGGGCACAGGGAGTTGTTCCTGTGGCACCTACACCAATTGAAGTGGAAGCTTATGATAGTGATCATGAAACTTCAGATCAAGTCACCAAACCTCGTAGGATGACAAGGATGCGTACTACTTCAGAGTGGTACGTAATCCTGTCTTGGAAGTCATGTTGCTAGACAACAATGAACCTACGAGCTATGGAGAAGCGATGGTGGGCCCGGATTCCGATAAATGGCTCGAGGCCATAAAATCCGAGAGAGGATTCATGTATGAAAACAAAGTGTAGACTTTGGAAGAACTACTTGATGGTCGTAAGGCTGTTGAGTACAGATGGATTTTAAAAGGAAGACGGACAATGATGGTAAATGTCACCATTAAGAAAGCTCGACTTGTCGTTAAGATGTTTTCCGACAAGTTCAAGGAGTTGACTACGGTGAGACTTTCTCACTCGTAGCGATGCTAAGAGTCTGTTGGAATTATATTAGCGATTACTGCATTATTTATGAAATCTTGCAGATAGGATGTCAAAACATTGTTTCCTCGACGTTCTTGAGGAAAGGTTGTATGTGATACAACCGGAAGGTTTTGTCAATCCTGAAGATGCTAATAAGTATGCAAAGCTCCAGCAATCCTTAAGGACTGGAGTAAGCATCTCGGAGTTGGAATGTATGCTTTGATGAGATGATCAAAGTTTTGGTATACAAAGTTTATGAGAGAACAACTTGTATTTCCAAAGAAGTGAGTGGGAGCACTATAGAATTTCTGAGATAAGTATATGTTGATGAGTACTGCACCTGAAGTGTGCCTTGCCATGAGTCAGTCAAGGGGTACCAGAGTGATCCAAGAATGGATCACGGGACAGCGGTCAAAGTTATCCTTAGTAACTAGTGGACTAAGGAATTTTTCCGATTATGGAGGTGGTAAAAAGAGTTCGTCGTAAAGGGTTACGTCGATGCAAGCTTAACACCTATCCGGATAGCTCTGAGTAGAGATACCGGATGCATATAATGGAGCAACAATTTAGAATAGCTCCAAGTAGAACAGTTATTTGGAATAGCTCCAAATAGAACGTAGTAGCTACATCTAGGAGATGACATAGAGATTTGTAAAGCACACACGGATCTGAAAGGTTCGGACCCGTTGACTAAAACCTCTCTCACAAGCAACATGATCAAACCTAAAACTCATTGAGCGTTAATCACATAGTGATGTGAACTAGACTACTGACTCTAGTAAACTCTTTGGGTGTTAGTCACATGGTGATGTGACCTGTGAGTGTTAATCACATGGCGATGTGAACTAGATTATTGACTCTAGTGCAAGTGGGAGACTGTTGGAAATATGCCCTAGAGGCAATAATAAATTAGTTATTATTATATTTCCTTGTTCATGATAATCGTTTATTATCCATGCTATAATTGTATTGATAGGAAACTCAGATACATGTGTGGATACATAGACAACACCATGTCCCTAGTAAGCCTCTAGTTGACTAGCTCGTTGATCAATAGATGGTTACGGTTTCCTAACCATGGACATTGGATGTCGTTGATAACGGGATCACATCATTAGGAGAATGATGTGATGGACAAGACCCAATCCTAAGCATAGCACTAGATCGTGTAGTTCATATGCTATAGCTTTTCTAATGTCAAGTATCATTTCCTTAGACCATGAGATTGTGCAACTCCCGGATACCGTAGGAGTGCTTTGGGTGTGCCAAACGTCACAACGTAACTGGGTGGCTATAAAGGTACACTACAGGTATCTCCGAAAGTGTCTGTTGGGTTGGCATGAATCGAGACTGGGATTTGTCACTCCGTGTAAACGGAGAGGTATCTCTGGGCCCACTCGATAGGACATCATCATAATGTGCACAATGTGATAAAGGAGTTGATCACGGGATGATGTGTTACGGAACGAGTAAAGAGACTTGCCGGTAACGAGATTGAACAAGGTATCGGGATACCGACGATCGAATCTCGGGCAAGTATCGTACCGCTAGACAAAGGGAATTGTATACGGGATTGATTAAGTCCTTGACATCGTGGTTCATCTGATGAGATCATCGTGGAACATGTGGGAGCCAACATGGGTATCCAGATCCCGTTGTTGGTTATTGACCGGAGAGTCATCTCGGTCATGTCTGCATGTCTCCCGAACCCGTAGGGTCTACACACTTAAGGTTCGGTGACGCTAGGGTTATAGAGATATTAGTATGCGGTAACCCGAAAGTTGTTCGGAGTCCCGGATGAGATCCCGGACGTCACGAGGAGTTCCGGAATGGTCCGGAGGTAAAGAATTATATATAGGAAGTGCTATTTCGGCCATCGGGACAAGTTTTGGGGTCACCGGTATTGTACCGGGACCACCGGAAGGGTCCCGGGGGTCCACCGGGTGGGGCCACCTGCCCTGGGGGCCACATGGGCTGTAGGGGGTGCGCCTTGGCCTATATGGGCCAAGGGCACCAGCCCCAAGAGGCCCATGCGCCAAGAGAAGAGGGGAAAGGGGAGAGTCCTAAAGGGGGAAGGCACCTCCGAGGTGCCTTGGGGAGGATGGACTCCTCCCCCCCTTGCTGGATCAAGAAGGAGGAGACGTCGCTGCTCCGTACGTGTGTTGAACGCGGAGGTGCCGTCCGTTCGGCATCAGGATCATTGGTGATTTGGATCACGACGAGTACGACTCCATCAACCCCGTTCTCTTGAACGCTTCCGCGCGCGATCTACAAGGGTATGTAGATCCACTCCTCCCTCGTTGCTAGATGACTCCATAGATAGATCTTGGTGACACGTAGGAAAATTTTGAATTTATGCTACGTTCCCCAACAATACAATCGGTCATTAATGACGGACGATTGAATTTTTCTGAGATGCAAGTTGATAAGCAGCCTTTCCCAATGAACACCATGGATTTGGAGGGGAAGAAGATGTTAATTCGGCCCAACATAGCCGAATCAGCTAATAAAAATAATATTGTCATTGGTGAGCCCAGGAAAAATAAGGAGAGCGACAAGGTCTTGGGAGACAAGTTGTGCTTGACAAGCAACCCAGTGGAAAGGAGGTAATCAAGATCACTATCAAGAATTCTACACTCGGGGGGCAACCACAAGTGCAAGAGAACACTCATGTCAAATTTGTTAAGCCCAAGAGTCCAGAAGTTGGCAAGTGGAAGACGAATGAAGCTAAAGTGCAACGCAAGAGAATTAAGCCAACTTTTGATATGTTGTTGTCCAAGTATGCCAATCAAGCGGACGGTTCTAGCTCTGACCGGGCATTAAATTTGAAGCGCTCAAGGTCACCTCCTCGAGAAGAATTTCAGCATCACGCAAGGCCATATGGGTCATGGGCACCGGGACCATGGATGGCGGCACCCCCCTATGCGCCATACTACATGGGAGGCTACAATGGAGGATGGGGGCAGCCCCCAATGGCCCCTTTTGCTTTTCATCCGGGTTGGGCTAAACCAAGGAGGCCCGTTCATGAGAGGCTTTTTTATCCCACACGAGGTCGTTTGAACAACGGTGTCAATCGGCCAATGCAAGATAATCATGGAAGGGTTGGCAAGCAAGTGTGGCGTGGTAAATCACCAAGTGCTGAAATTTCAGAGCCTGGCAAGCAAAAGGAGAAGAATACTGGTGCTGAAACTATTATGATAGGCACTAAAGAATTAACAATCAAAGAGCTGATTATTGGTGATAATCCGGCTGATTCTAATAAAGATGTGGCTGCTGTCCAGCAGGGTCCCATGGCTAATGATCATAAAGCTAGCACAAGCAAGGCCAAGTCAAGGGATCCAAAATATACTCAGCCTAAGTGGTGTCCTTCCAGTCTGACCAAGGCGCAAAAAAGGAGATTGCAGCGCATGAGGAGTCATGAGAAGGAGGAACAAGAAGCAGAAAAACTAAGGGATAAATTTTTCAATGAAAGACGTCCCATGGTACCCCCAAAACAAGTGTGGAGGCCAAAGCAAAAGGAAAACATAGCAGCTTTTGCATTGATCATAGCAACACCTACACCACCAACGGAGGACAATGCGGCTACTATTACATCGTCCACTTTGCCTGCTACTTCCTCTTCCCTTGAAGATATTTCAGAGTCAGTGAACATGCTTGCGGAAGAAGATGAAATGCTTGATTATGAGTCTACACCGGTTCATGAAGGTATGGATATTAATATGGTGTATTACTTACCCGCTGAATTTCATGCTATAGATGAATAAGGGGAAGTAGCTCAGCTAGATTTTGGTCCTAAAAATGCTATATTCGAGAAGCCAAAAGTACCGGTGACGCACTTGAAGCCATTGTTCCTTAAAGGTCATATTAATGGATCGCCGGTTGCTAGAATGCTTGTCGATGGTGGTGTTGTGGTTAATCTTATGCCATGTTCGGTTTTCAAAAAATTGGGGCTGCATGATGAAGAGTTAATAAAGACCAACATGGTGCTTAATGGATTTGAAGGCAAAGAGAAAACTGAAGCCAAAGGTGTAATGTATGTGGAGCTTATGGTGGGAAGCAAAACTTTGGCTACCGCCTTCTTTGTCGCCGAGGTGCAAGGTAACTACAATGTGATATTAGGCTGCGATTGGGTTCATGCAAACCAATGTGTGCCATCTACTATGCACCAGGTTTTAATTCAATGGGTTGATGATGAAGTAGAAGTCATTCATGCGGATAATTCGGCTTGTGTTGCTTTGGCCGATGCATCGGTGGATTGGCAACATCCCAATGCTACTTGCCTAACGGGGCGCGACTTATCAGAATATGATTTTCTTAGCGCCACAAAAAGTGGTTTTGTGCCCGTTTCTTTAAAGCCGGTTGGCGGTAATCGGCTCCAAGGTATGATGTATTTAAATGGATCCTAACTCAGAGTGGTTACAGAAACATCTTGTAGAATATCGGTCCGATGAGAACGATATGTATGAGTCCATAGAAGAGTTAGATGATATGCATAAACTAGGACAAGGTTTTACATCGGCAGATCCATTAGAAGAGATAGATATAGGGGATGGTTCAATTCCTAGGCCGACATTTGTAAACGAAAATTTAAGAGCCGATCATAAGGATAAGTTGATCGAGCTATTAAAAGAATATGTTTGTTGCTTTGCATGGGAATATCATGAGATGCCAGGTTTAAGCCGAGAGCTAGTGGAGCATCGGTTACCTATAAAGGCCGGTTTTAGGCCATATAAGCAATTGGCCAGAAAGTTTAATCCAAAAACGTATGACCAGATCAAGGAAGAGATCGGTCGTTTGCTTAAAGCTAATTTTATTAGAACTTCCAGGTATGCCGAGTGGATTTCTAACATTGTACCAGTAGACAAGAAAGGCTCCGACAAGTTGAGGGTGTGCATTGATTTCAGATATTTGAATAGAGCTACACCTAAAGATGAGTATCCTATGCCAATAGCCGATATGCTTATTAATGATGCTTCTGGACATAAGGTCATTAGCTTTCTTGATGGTAATGCGGGGTATAATCAGATTTTTATGGCCGAAGAGGACATGTCCACAACGGCTTTTCGATGTCCCGGTTTCCTTGGTTTATTTGAGTGGACAATGATGACCTTTGGATTAAAAAATGCCGGTGCCACGTATCAAAGGGCTATGAATTTAATTTTTCATGATTTACTTAGTGTTATACTTGAGGTTTATATTGATGATATTGTTATCAAATCGGATGCTTTTGAATCTCATGTAGCCGATTTGCGCTTAGCTTTTGAAAGAATGAAGAAATATGGGCTGAAAATGAATCCTTTGAAGTGTGCCTTTGCTGTATCGGCTGGGAAGTTTCTGGGTTTCATTATTCATGAAGATGGCGTGGAAATTGATCCCAAAAAGATAGAAGCTATACAAAAAGTAGAGGCTCCAACATGCAAGAGAGATATGCAAAAATTCCTTGGCAAGGTCAATTATTTGAGGAGGTTCATAGTCAATCTATTAGGGAAGGTTGATGCATTTACTCCTATACTTCGGTTAAAGAATGATGTTGATTTTACTTGGGGGGCAAAATAGCAAGAGCAAGAGGCATTTGATATAATTAAGAAATATTTGTGCACTCCTCCGGTTATGAAAGCGCCCAGGCACAGGGAGCCATTTAGACTTTACATTGCAGCGGAAGAAGGTGTTATTGGTGCTGTTTAACTCAAGAGACCGAAGGGAAGGAGCATGTTATTACTTATTTAAGCCGAAGCTTATTGGACGCCGAGACAAGGTATACATTTATTGAGAAATTATGCTTATGCTTATATTATGCTTGTACAAAATTGAGACATTACCTAGTGCCTAGTACTTGCATTGTAGCTTGTCAAACCGATGTCATCAAGTACATGTTGCATAGGCCAATTCTTAGTGGTAGAATTGGCAAGTGGGCTTATGCTTTAATTGAATATGATTTGGCTTATGAATCTCTAAAATCCATGAAAGGCCAAATCGTTGCTAATTTTATTGTTGAGCATCGGATTGATGACAAGCATGATATTGATATAAACCTGGTCTCGTTAGTACCATGGAGATTATATTTTGATGGTTCGGTTTGTAACAATGGCCAAGGTGTTGGTATTGTTTATATATCTCCTCATGGTGCTGTTTTTGAAGCCTCGTGCTGCTTAGAATATTTTTTGCACAAATAATCAAGCCAAATATGAAGCATTGTTATTCGACTTAGAGATGTTGCTTGCCATAGGTGCTACACATAGTGAGGCTTTTGGTGATTCGTTATTAGTAGTGCAGCAAATATCCAAAGTTTTTCAGTGTTTTGACGAATCACTTAATGTTTATCTTGATAAGTGTCTAGATATAATTTCTACTTTGGATTATTTTAGCATTGCTCATATATCTAGACATGACAACTCGAAAGCAAATGGGTTGGCACAACAAGCATCCGGCTATCATGTGGATCATGGCATGTTTCATATTTCTCAAAGGCCGATGTCTAGTCTTGCCAACAGAGGGGAGGCCGAACCGGAGCCCACCGTTTCGGCCACAAATGAAATATTCAATGCAGGAGAAAATCAAGACTGGAGGAAACCCATTGTTGATTATTTGCGTGATCCTAGTAGAAGGGTGGACAGGGCTGTTCGGCGTATGGCTTTTAAATACACAATGAGAGATGATGGTCTCTATCGCCGAACGATTGATGATGTTCTTCTAAAGTGCTTGGACGAGGACCAAGCGAGAGTTGCTATGGGGTAGGTCTATGAAGGTATTTGTGGCACTCATCAGTCGGCTCCCAAGATGAAATGGTTGCTACGACGTGCTGGATTTTATTGGCCGACTATGATTAATGATTGCTTCAGATATTACAAAGGGTGTGAAGCTTGTCAAAAATTTGGTGATATTCAGTTGGCTCCTGCTGCTATGTTACATCCCATTATCAAGCCATGGCCTTTCAAGGGATGGGGTTTAGACTTTATTGGACAAATTCATATGTCTTCCTCAAATGGGGCATCGGTTCGTATTGGTGGCAGCCGATTATTTCACTAAATGGTCTGAAGCATTACCTCTCAAGAACATGACACATGTGGAGGTAATTAAATTCATAACCGAGCACATTATTCATAGATTCGGCATTCCTCAAATGTTGACTACAGATCAAGGCTCATCTTTTATGTCACACCAAGTCAGAGAATTTGCCGAATCTTATAACATAAAGTTGCTCAATTCCTCTCCATATTATGCTCAAGCCAATGGACAGGCTGAGTCTAGCAATAAAATTTTAATCAAACTCATCAAGAAGAAGATTGAGGATAATTCAAGGAGATGACATGAGCTACTGTCCGAAGCTTTGTGGGCGCACAGAATCTCAAGGCATGGGGCTACAAAGGTAACTCCATAGGAGCTCGTATATGGTCAAGAGGCCGTTTTACTAGTGAAAGTGAATTTGAATGCTTTGAGAATAGTCAAACAGAATGATTTATCGGCGGTGGACTTTTATAACTTGATGATGGACAATATTGATGAAGTCGCTGATAAATGTTTGGCTGCTCTGGAGGCCATAGAGAGAGATAAGTTGAGGGTGGCAAGAGCTTACAATAAAAAGGTCAAGTTGAAGACTTTTCAAGTTGGCGATCTTGTGTGGAAGGTGATTCTATCAATTGGTTCGAAAGACAGAAAATTCGGGAAGTGGTCTCCAAGTTGGGAAGGTCCTTTTAGGATTACAAGAGTAGTTCCTGGAAATTCATATTTGGTGGAATCCATACAAGGGGCATTGTTACCTTGAGCTCTCAATGGAAAATATTTAAAGAAGTACCACCCAAGTGTGTGGCAACAAGCCTAGGTAGGCAACGGCCGATAAATAACTATCGCCCTTAGCATAAACATGGCCGATATATACCCATTGCCCTAAGAACATATAAATGGTCGATGGAGTGTTGACATCGTCCTTAGAACAAACTTGGTACAATTTATTTTTCGGCACGCTAGCTTTGCCGAAAAACAGGGAGCCATGTGTTGACGCTCAAAAGTGGCACGTTTATAAAGAGTGGCTTGAAGCTATGAAAGATTAATTCAAACTTACTATTGAAAGTCATCATGAAATGGCTCTTTTCGAGAAGATGAAGATGAATATGAAGATGGGCTAAAAGGGAGTTTGAATGTAAAAGTTATGACAAGTTCAGAGATCCTCATGTCGACACCAGATTAAAGGATGTCCAGTAACCCAATGAATATGGTTTCAAATGGAGAAAGTTTCAACAAGAAAGTTGTGCGTCTCGTCGAAATGATCGATTTTGATATAAAGATCGTCTCAATCCGAGGTCATATGCAGAAGTTAGAGCCCGTATAGCGAGACCCTCCAGCTAGCAAAATATGACGCCCGGAACCAGACACATATGTGGGTATGTCTGATGAGCTGCGTGAGTAATTAGCTGTTTTGCACGAGCGATTTGACCCTCGAGATGACCTCTTATAAAAAAAACGTTCAACATGAAAGATGTTCGTCTCGTCGAAACGGTCAAGATTGCTTTTGGGCTCGTTTCCATCCGAGGTCGTTTGTCACCACAAAAAGGACCCTCAAAGTACAACCAGTTTAAACCGAACAGTTTTGAAAAGTTCGGATAAAACCAGTCCGAATTTGACTAGGGTTTTGAACGTGAATTGATATGTTTTTTTTGTAAGGAAAGCCTAGATAAATCCTTTGCTTGTACGGGAAGTCCAGCCGCCTCTTATATATGTTGGGAGTGACGGCCGATTGAAACAACACACAATCGAACAAATCAATATACTACTTTTTCATCTACGTTTTATCTCTTTACCGTTTTTCTCTCTCGTTCTTCGCTGTTCCTTGAATTTGAGAGCTGCGAATCCCGAGGCTCTAGGGACGAGCGAATCGACCTAGGACAGCCCATAGCCGTCGCACTCCCTGACGGGGTCCCTCCCGGGGATGTGGAGTTTCGGGTCTGCAAAAGCGTCTGTCGACTGTCTTGCGTATCGCGCTGTCGGTCGGGTCTCCTTCGACGTGAGCTGCGGTGCATCACCCCGGCGTTGAGGGTAAACGTGACGTGTTCGTGTGCGAACGGGTCGCTGAGTGTAATAATAATTCTTAATAAATCTGGACGATGGTTCATAGTTCTATAGCCCGACAAAACAAAACATAGAAGCCGCTGCCCGTCGAACTTCACCTCCACGAACGAGTCGACGTGGCGCCGATCGGGGGCGTTGGCTGGCTGGTTAGGTGGCACGGGATGGCCGTGGCTTTGGAGGACGGCCGGCCACGGCCATGTGTAGTGCGCTCTGCTCTGATCTGCTCTATCTTAGTAGGTGGTGCTCTGCTTTCGGAAGGAAGAAGAGCAGGGAGCACAGATGGGACATGGAGACGGGAGTGTTGTAGGAGAGGAAGGGAAGGGCTCACAGGATGAACACATACACGAGAAGTTCTTTTGCGCTGCGTAAACTGTTGCAGCTTTTCTGGTTTCTCGTTTTTTTAACGGCTCAACTGTCTAACAGAATTGATCCTAAGTTGGTGCCACGACCAAGCTAATCTGACGCGCCACCCCCACGTCCTTGACCATGCACAAAGCATCGTGCTAACTACCGAGCTACTGCTCCGATTCAGCCGTGAACAAGCTCACGTTACATGCTCCGGTTTATTTGCTGAAAATAAACCTAAACAACTAGTGCGATTGGATTACAAATATTCCAACAGGAAGCAGGCAAGCCCCGTCTGTCAGTTGGCTTCTCTTTTTTTTTGTGGATGACGGTGGGATGGAAGAAAGGCCTAGGGGTCGAGTGTCGACGATCGTCGGCGGGGTTGTTTTCCACGTGTTCTCCTCAAATTCAAAAAGGGTCACCTCTATGTTTTTTTCTGAGTAAACATAGAGGGGACCTCTGTGAACATATGTATGTGTAAGGGGGAGGGGGGGGGGGGGTTCACCTCTATGTACATATGTATTGTTCCAATCTTCCGATCCTAGTTACAAATGCAGTGTTTCTGCTAACGATTAGTTGAAATGTAGGCTCCGGCCATTTATGCCATGAGCAATCAAGTATTACAGCACCTCCTCTATGGAACCATGTTCACATGTATATTTTTGGGCTAAAATCTGACTACTACTTGTTGTAATAATATTGACTCTATTGAAACATGCAAGACACATTGGTTCATGATAAACCCAATTAAAACGGCCAAAATCAATAGAAACTTCTGTTAAACACCATTCTACCGGGAATCTTTTATTGGTTACCTAATCACACTCTGGAAACCGCTTTCAAGATATACATCTTTTTGGTATTATGCATTATGAATCTTACGAAGATCTTCAAGGAAACAAAAAAAATACTTGCATGTGTACAAATGTATATAATATAATGTATTCAAGGCACAAGTTAATCTATCGAGACACATGATTTTTACCTTTTATATATCTTTCATGGATTTAAATCGAGACCATTTCGAGACTCCTCGTCATGTCCGTGATCACATCTGGGACTCCGAACAACCTTCGGTACATCAAAACGCATAAACTCATAATATAACTGTCATCGAAACCTTAAGTGTGCGGACCCTACGGGTTCGAGAACAATGTAGACATGACCGAGACACGTCTCCGGTCAATAACCAATAGCGGGACCTGGATGCCCATATTGGTTCCTACATATTCTACGAAGATCTTTTATCGGTCAGACCGCATAACAACATACGTTGTTCCCTTTGTCATCGGTATGTTACTTGCACGAGATTCGATCATCGGTATCCAATACCTAGTTCAATCTCGTTACCGACAAGTCTCTTTACTCGTTCCGTAATACATCATCCCGCAACTAACTCATTAGTTGCAATGCTTAAGTGATGTGCATTACCAAGAGGGCCCAGAGATACCTCTCCGACATTCGGAGTGACAAATCCTAATCTCGAAATACGTCAACCCAACATGTACCTTTGGAGACACCTGTAGAGCTCCTTTATAATCACCCAGTTACGTTGTGACGTTTGGTAGCACACAAAGTGTTCCTCCGGCAAACGGGAGTTGCATAATCTCATAGTCATAGGAACATGTATAAGTCATGAAGAAAGCAATAGCAACATACTAAACGATCGGGTGGTAAGCTAATGGAATGGGTCATGTCAATCAGATCATTCAACTAATGATGTGATCCCGTTAATCAAATAACAACTCTTTGTCCATGGTTAGGAAACATAACCATCTTTGATTAACGAGCTAGTCAAGTAGAGGCATACTAGTGACACTCTGTTTGTCTATGTATTAACACATGTATTATGTTTCCGGTTAATACAATTCTAGCATGAATAATAAACATTTATCATGATATAAGGAAATAAATAATAACTTTATTATTGCCTCTAGGGCATATTTCCTTCAGTCTCCCACTTGCACTAGAGTCAATAATCTAGATCGCATCGCCATGTGATTTAACATCAATAGTTCACATCTTTATGTGATTGGTTCACATCTCCACATGACTAACACCCAAAGGGTTTACTAGATTCAATAATCTAGTTCACATCGCTGTTTGATTAAGACCCAAAAAGTGATCATGTTTTGCTTGTGAGAGAAGTTTAGTTAACGGGTCTGCCACATTCAGATCCGCATGTATTTTGCAAATTTCTATGTCAACAATGCTCTGCATGGAGCTACTCTAGCTAATTGCTCCCACTTTCAATATGTATCCAGATTGAGACTTAGAGTCATCTGGATCAGTGTCAAAACTTGCATCGACGTAACCCTTTACGACGAACCTTTTGTCACCTCCGTAATCGAGAAACATATCCTTATTCCAGTAAGGATAATTTTGACCGCTGTCCATTGATCTACTCCTAGATCACTATTGTACTCCCTCTCTTAACACAGTGTATGGTATACAATAGATCTGGTACACAGCATGGCATACTTTATAGAACCTATGACTGAGGCATAGGGAATGACTTTCATTCTCTTTCTATCTTCTGCCGTGGTCGGGCTTTGAGTCTTACTCAACTTCACACCTTGTAACACAGGCAAGAAACTTTTCTTTGACTTGTTCCATTTTGAACTACTTCAAAATCTTGTCAAGGTATGTACTCATTGAAAAAACTTATCAAGCGTCTTGATCTATCTCTATAGATCTTGATACTCAATATGTAAGCAGCTTCACCGAGGTCTTTCTTTGAAAAACTCCTTTCAAACACTCCTTTATGCTTTGCAGAATAATTCTACATTATTTCCGATCAACAATATGTCATTCACATATACTTATCAGAAATGTTGTAGTGCTCCCACTCACTTTCTTGTAAATACAGGCTTCACCGCAAGTCTGTATAAAACTATATGCTTTGATCAACTTATCAAGGCGTATATTCCAACTCCGAGATGCTTGCACCAGTCCATAAATGGATCGCTGGAGCTTGCATATTTTGTTAGCACCTTTAGGATTGACAAAACCATCTTGTTGCATCACATACAACTCTTCTTTAATAAATCCATTAAGAAATGCAGTTTTGTTTATCCATTTGCCAGATTTCATAAAATGCGGCAATTGCTAACATGATTCGGACAGACTTAAGCATAGATACGAGTGAGAAACTCTCATCGTAGTCAACACCTTGAACTTGTCGAAAACCTTTTGCGACAATTCTAGCTTTGTAGATAGTAATACTACTATCCGTGTCCGTCTTCCTCTTGAAGATCCATTTATTATCAATGGCTTGCCGATCCTCGGGCAAGTCCACCAAAGTCCACACTTTGTTCTCATACATGGATCCTATCTCAGATTTCATGGCCTCAAGCCATTTATCGGAATCTGGGCTCATCATCGCTTCCTCATAGTTCGTAGGTTCGTCATGGTCAAGTAACATGACCTCCAGAATAGGATTACCGTACCACTCTGGTGCGGATCTCACTCTGGTTTACCTACGAGATTCGGTAGTAACTTGATCTGAAGTTACATGATCGTCATCATTAGCTTCCTCACTAATTGGTGTAGTAATCACAGGAACAGATTTCTGTGATGAACTATTTTCCAATAAGGGAGAAGGTACAATTACCTTATCAAGTTTTCTACTTTCCTACCACTCACTTCTTTCGAGAGAAACTCCTTCTCTAGAAAGGATCCATTCTTAGCAACGAATGTCTTGCCTTCGGATCTGTGATAGAAGGTGTACCCAACTGTCTCCTTTGGGTATCCTATGAAGACATATTTCTCCGATTTGAGTTTGAGCTTATCGAGATGAAACTTTTTCACATAAGCATCGCAACTCTAAACTTTAAGAAACGACAGCTTAGGTTTCTTGCCAAACCATAGTTCACACGGTGTCGTCTCAACGGATTTAGATGGTGCCCTATTTAACGTGAATGCAGCTGTCTCTAATGCATAACCCCAAAACGATAGTGGTAGATCGGTAAGAGACATCATAGATCGCACTATATCTAATAAAGTATGGTTATGACGTTCGGACACACCATTACACTATGGTGTTCCAGGTGGCGTGAGTAGTGAAACTATTTCACATTGTTTTAATTGAAGGTCAAACTCGTAACTCAAATATTTTACCTCTGCGATCATATCGTAGAAACTTTTATTTTCTTGTCATGATGATTTTCCACTTCACTCTGAAATTCTTTGAACTGCTCAAATGTTTCAGACTTATGTTTCATCAAGTACATATCCCCATATCTGCTCAAATCATCTGTGAAGGTCAGAAAATAATGATACCTGCTGCAAGCCTTAATACTCATCGGACCACATACATCAGTATGTATGATTTCCAACAAATCTGTTGCTTGCTTCATTGTTCTGGAGAACGGCGTTTTAGTCATGTTGCCCATAAGGCATGGTTCGCAAGCATCAAGTGATTCATAATCAAGTGATTCCAAAAGTCCATCAGCATGGAGTTTCTTCATGCGCTTTACACCAATATGACTTAAACGGCAGTGCCACAAATAAGTTGCACTATCATTTTTAACTTTGCATCTTTTGGTTTCAATATTATGATTATGTGTATTACTACGATCGAGATCCAACGAACTATTTTCATTGGGTGTGTAACCATATAAGGTTTTATTCATGTAAACAGAACAACAATTTATTCTCTTACTTAAATGAATAATCGTATTACAATAAACATGATCAAATCATATTCATGCTCAACGCAAACATCAAATAACACTTATTTAGGTTCAACACTAATCCCGAAAGTATAGGGAGTGTGCGATGATGATCATATCAATCTTGGAACCACTTCCAACACACATCGTCACTTCACCCTTAACTAGTCTCTGTTTATTCTGCAACTCCCGTTTCGAGTTACTAATCTTAGCAACTGAACTAGTATCAAATACTGAGGGGTTGCTGTAAACACTAGTAAAGTACACATCAATAACATGTATATCAAATATACTTATGTTCACTTTGCCATCCTTCTTATCCGCCAATCACTTGGGGTAGTTCCGCGTTCAGTGACCAGTCCCTTTGCAGTAGAAGCACTTAGTCTCAGGCTTAGGACCAGACTTGGGCTTCTTCACTTGAGCAGCAACTTGCTTGCTGTTCTTCTTGAAGTTCCCCTTCTTCCCTCTGCCCTTTTCTTGAAACTAGTGGTCTTGTCTACCATCAACACTTGATGTTTTTCTCGATTTCTACCTTCGTCAATTTCAGCATTACGAAGAGCTTGGGAATCGTTTCCGTTATCCCTTGCATATTATAGTTCATCACGAAGTTCTACTAACTTGGTGATGGTGACTAGAGAATCCTGTCAATCACTATTTTATCTGGAAGATTAACTCCCACTTGATTCAAGCGATTGTAGTACCCAGACCATCTGAGCACATGCTCACTGCTTGAGTGATTCTCCTCCATCTTTTAGCTATAGAACTTGTTGGAGACTTCATATCTCTCAACTCGGGTATTTGCTTGAAATATTAACTTCAACTCCTGGAACATCTCATATGGTCCATGACGTTCAAAACGTCTTTGAAGTCCCGATTCTAAGCTGTTAAGCATGGTGCACTAAACTATCAAGTAGTTATCATATTGAGCTAGCCAATCATTCATAACGTCTGCATCTGCTCCTGCAATAGGTCTGTCACCTAGCGATGCATCAAGGACATAATTCTTCTGTGCAGCAATGAGGATAAACCTCAGATCACGAATCCAATCCGCATCATTGCTACTAACATCTTTCAACACAATTTTCTCTAGGAACATATCAAAATAAACACAGGGAAGCAACAACGCGAGCTATTGATCTACAACATGATTTGCAAAATACTACCAGGACTAAGTTCATGATAAATTTAAGTTCAATTTAATAATATTACTTAAGAACTCCCACTTAGATAGACATCCCTCTAATCCTCTAAGTGATTACGTGATCCAAATCAACTAAACCATGTCCGATCATCACGTGAGATGGAGTAGTTTCATTGGTGAACATCACTATGTTGATCATATCTACTATATGATTCACTCTCGACCTTTCGGTCTCCGTGTTCCGAGGCCATATCTGTATATGCTTGGCTCATCAAGTATAACCTGAGTATTCCGTGTGTGCAACTGTTTTGCACCCGTTGTATTTGAACGTAGAGCCTATCACACCCGATCATCACGTGGTGTCTCAGCACGAAGAACTTTTGCAACGGTGCATACTCAGGGAGAACACTTCTTGATAATTTAGTGAGAGATCATCTTATAATGCTACCGTCAATCAAAGCAAGATAAGATGCATAAAAGATAAACATCACATGCAATCAATATAAGTGATATGATATGGCCATCATCATCTTGTGCTTGTGATCTCCATCTCCGAAGCACCGTCGTGATCACCATCGTCACCGGCGCGACACCTTGATCTCCATCGTAGCATCGTTGTCGTCTCGCCAATCTTATGCTTCCACGACTATCGCTACCGCTTAGTGATAAAGTAAAGCATTACAGCGCGATTGCATTGCATACAATAAAGCGACAACCATATGGCTCCTGCCAGTTGCCGATAACTCGGTTACAAAACATGATCATCTCATACAATAAAATTTAGCATCATGTCTTGACCATATCACATCACAACATGTCCTGCAAAAACAAGTTAGACGTCCTCTACTTTGTTGTTGCAATTTTTACGTGGCTGCTACGGGCTTAAGCAAGAACCAATCTTACCTACGCATCAAAACCACAACGATAGTTTGTCAAGTTGGTGCTGTTTTAACCTTCGCAAGGACCAGGCGTAGCCACACTCAGTTCAACTAAAGTTGGAGAAACTGTCACCCGCAAGCCACCTATGTGCAAAGCACGTCGGGAGAACCGGTCTCGCGTAAGCGTACGCGTAATGTCGGTCCGGGCCGCTTCGTCCAACAATACCGCCGAACCAAAGTATGACATGCTGGTAAGCAGTATGACTTACATCGCCCACAACTCACTTGTGTTCTACTCGTGCATATAACATCAACATATAAAACCTAGGGCTCTGATACCACTGTTGGGGAACGTAGTAATTTCAAAAAAATTCCTACGCACATGCAAGATCATGGTGATGTATAGCAACGAGGGGAGAGTGTGATCTACGTACCCTTGTAGATCGACAGCGGAAGTGTTAGCACAACGCAGTTGATGTAGTCGTACGTCTTCACGGCCCGACCAATCAAGCACCGAAACTACGGCACCTCCGAGTTCTAGCACACGTTCAGCTCGATGACGATCCCCGGACTCCGATCCAGCAAAGTGTCGGGGAAGAGTTCCGTCAGCACGACGGCGTGGTGATGATCTTGATGTTCTACCATCGCAGGGCTTCGCCTAAGCACTGCTACAATATTATCGAGGATTATGGTGGAAGGGGGCACCGCACACGGCTAAGAATATGATCACGTGGATCAACTTGTCTCTCTAGGGGGTGCCCCTGCCTCCGTATATAAAGGCTCAAAGGGGGGGCCGGCCGGCCAAGAGGAGGCGCGCCAGGAGGAGTCCTACTCCCTCCGGGAGTAGGAATCCCCCCCTTTCCTAGTTGGAATAGGATTCGTGGAGGGGGGAAAGAGGAGAGAGAGGAGGAAGGGGGGCCGGCCCCCTCTCCTTGTCCTATTCGGACCAAGGGGGGAGAGGCGCGCGGCCCATCTCTGGCCACCTCTCCTCTCTTCCACTAAGGCCCACTAAGGCCCATATACCTCCCGGGGGGTTCCGGTAACCTCCCGGTACTCCGGTAAAATCCCGATTTCACCCGGAACACTTCCGATATCCAAACATAGGCTTCCAATATATCAATCTTTATGTCTCGACCATTTCGAGACTCCTCGTCATGTCCGTGATCACATCTGGGACTCCGAACAACCTTCGGTACATCAAAACGCATAAACTCATAATATAACTGTCATCGAAACCTTAAGCGTGCGGACCCTACGGTTCGAGAACAATGTAGACATGACCGAGACACGTCTCCGGTCAATAACCAATAGCGGGACCTGGATGCCCATATTGGTTCCTACATATTCTACGAAGATCTTTTATCGGTCAGACCGCATAACAACATACGTTGTTCCCTTTGTCATCGGTATGTTACTTGCCCGAGATTCGATCGTCGGTATCCAATACCTAGTTCAATCTCGTTACCGGCAAGTCTCTTTACTCGTTCCATAATACATCATCCCGCAACTAACTCATTAGTTGCAATGCTTGCAAGGCTTAAGTGATGTGCATTACCGACAGGGCCCAGAGATACCTCTCCGACATTCGGAGTGACAAATCCTAATCTCGAAATACGCCAACCCAACATGTACCTTTGGAGACACCTGTAGAGCTCCTTTATAATCACCCAGTTATGTTGTGACGTTTGGTAGCACACAAAGTGTTCCTCCGGCAAACGGGAGTTGCATAATCTCATAGTCATAGGAACATGTATAAGTCATGAAGAAAGCAATAGCAACATACTAAACGATCGGGTGTTAAGCTAATGGAATGGGTCATGTCAATCAGATCATTGAACTAATGATGTGATCCCGTTAATCAAATAACAACTCTTTGTCCATGGTTAGGAAACATAACCATCTTTGATTAACGAGCTAGTCAAGTAGAGGCATACTAGTGACACTCTGTTTGTCTATGTATTCACACATGTATTATGTTTTCAGTTAATACAATTCTAGCATGAATAATAAACATTTATCATGATATAAGGAAATAAATAATAACTTTATTATTGCCTCTAGGGCATATTTCCTTCAAGAACCTTGTAAAAACAACGCCTTATGTTAATAACAATATTGTTACATGTAATTATGGTAAGCAAAAGCAGATGATAAATATATTAATGAGGATCGTAGGTGAGCAAAATAAAGTATAGACAACTATAAAAGGTTAGTATAAATACTATTCCATTTACAGAAAAATTAAGTCTTCTTGTTATTAAAAAGAAAGCAGATGCGGTAAATCATGAGAATTCAGAGGTTTTTAATGCAAATTATTATTAGATATATGAATTTTTCTCAATTATCAATTTTGATTATTTGACTAAAACTAATGTGTAGTTTTAATTGGAAAATAATGTTTTAACATACAAATCTAAATATTGTGCTTAATTGAACTTATGGTTTCTGATGGCTATTTTAGTTTTTTCCTGTCTACCCGAGCTGAATTTTTCCAAAGGCCGAGGTATGTTTTTGGGTTTGCACAATATTTCGGAATTGGTAATTTTTTGTAGTTATATATGTGATTTAAGCATTATTTTAAGTTTAACCATTTTTATAATTAATAATAATGTAAGTATCATTGTGAATGACATTATAATATTACTCGGTAGGATATTATTTGAAGTATTACATAATACTAATATCCATTATGAATAATATTTGTATACCCTGTCATCGAAAATTTTAATGAAAATTTTGACACTATTTGTTAATAATTGTGGACGACAACTGCAGTGTGGAAGTTTTAAAGCAACTTGTTTAGAATGGGTTGTTAATATGCCTGTCCAGTGATAGACTGATTGCATTATGTGGTGTTAATTATGGCTATGATTTGGCAATATTTTAGTTTCTCTAGTTAAAATAGAACCAACGAAATGTTTTGATCAGTTTAATGAGCATATATTCTGAAGGCATATGATAATATTCTAACTTATTTTGATTTTTCGAATGCGTTAGTTCGAACAAACAAGGTAGTTTTTATTTCTGCCCAAAGACGATACATATTAGAGCAATAACTAATCATGTCTTCAATTCATATAATTGCAAAATTAATTTTTATTCTGGGTGTTTTATTATGATGTTTATAAAAGTTGTAGGAATGGTACTCCCTTCGATCCATATTACGTGTCGCTCAAACGGATCAATCTAGCACTGAAATATTTCTAGATACATCTGTTTGAGCAAAAAGTAATATGGATCGGGGGGAGTATATGATTCATGTATGAGAAGTGTGACAAGAAGATTTGAGGTGATTGGAGAAAAGAGACAAATGGAGGATGCATAGTTTTGCCGACATTGCCCGCACATATGTCTGTCGAGGCATAAGTTCATTGGATGTGATGTTGAGCATGAGGATGTTGGCTCAGTCCCGATGCCGAGTACTTCCGGCGACGGCGATACGACCGACGACGAACGAAGCTCGCTGACGAACTCGGCGATTTACTTTACGCCGAGACGCACCATAGTATAAAGCTAGCTTGTACTAGCTAGTCTGCTCCCGATCGATCTTTCGGCAAGCAACACCAAAGCAGGCTCATATCAAGCCTTGTCTTTGCTTTATTGATCTCCACGGTACAAAGTTTACACGGGGGTTTACTTGTACTAGCAAACATACCCGTGCGTTGCAATGAGAGAAAAAAAATTCATCCCTCATACACACACTTGACGACATAGCAAATCCCTTGAAATCTTTTGTGATGCCACGCAACAAGCAACATGCTAAGTGGTGTTGTGAAAAAACATAAATGTGTGATGATTTTTGAAGTGTACTCAAGGTGTTTAGAATTCATTATACAACACAAATATCTACCTAGCTGCGGGTATATGTTTATGCATTTGATGTTGTTTCTCGGTGATGCCCAAAAAATATTGCATTAGAATGAAAATAGCAAAGTACATTTTAGTATTCAATGATAGCATGTGCATAAGAGCATTATTTTTGTCATATATGTGTTTGCATATATAAAAATATATGTGCGTTTGCAACCATAATTCAATTCAAGACTTAATTTGGTTGCAAACATATCAGATAGCTCCACCAAAAACAACCAATCTATAAAGGCATATGTAATAGGCATTTCTAAAATATCTCATCATATAAAGAACGTATTATTTAAGTTTGCACCCTGAACATATTTCTAAAAATTAATGATAAAGGCATATTTGAAATATAAAATTAATGATAAAGAAGTATTTGGAATCTACACATTTTTCTGATGAATTTTCATATGTGACATGTTAGATTTGGAGTTAGGGTTTGAAAGATATGAAAATTTCAAAAAGTATTTGATCTTTTGGAAAAAAGGGAAAGGGTAGGGATCGAATAGGCATTTCTAAAATATCTCATCATATAAAGAACGTATTATTTAAGTTTGCACCCTGAACATATTTCTAAAAATTAATGATAAAGGCATATTTGAAATATAAAATTAATGATAAAGAAGTATTTGGAATCTACACATTTTTCTGATGAATTTTCATATGTGACATGTTAGATTTGGAGTTAGGGTTTGAAAGATATGAAAATTTCAAAAAGTATTTGATCTTTTGGAAAAAAGGGAAAGGGTAGGGATCGAATAGGCATTTCTAAAATATCTCATCATATAAAGAACGTATTATTTAAGTTTGCACCCTGAACATATTTCTAAAAATTAATGATAAAGGCATATTTGAAATATAAAATTAATGATAAAGAAGTATTTGGAATCTACACATTTTTCTGATGAATTTTCATATGTGACATGTTAGATTTGGAGTTAGGGTTTGAAAGATATGAAAATTTCAAAAAGTATTTGATCTTTTGGAAAAAAGGGAAAGGGTAGGGATCGAATAGGCATTTCTAAAATATCTCATCATATAAAGAACGTATTATTTAAGTTTGCACCCTGAACATATTTCTAAAAATTAATGATAAAGGCATATTTGAAATATAAAATTAATGATAAAGAAATATTTGGAATCTACACATTTTTTTGATGAATTTTCATATATGACATGTTAGATTTGGAGTTAGGGTAGGGATCGAACCCACAACCTCTAGCGCGGGTAGATGAAGGTACCAACCAATGCGCTCGATGCATGGTAATTGCATATGAGGGGATCTCTTCCTATTGAGCTATACCCGCCGCAGATGAAACAAAATATAAGAAACCAAACGTTTTTCTCACTTGTCGGTGGCATTGGTGGGTAATAATTTACAACTTTAGGGGCAGTTTTAATGATGGACGACCAGAAACACTATTTGCTTTATTATTAATAATTAATTAGGGGCAGTGGCGGACCCAGGAATTGAAGTTAGCCGGGGCGAACATATAATGTTTAAATTTTTTCGCTACAAATGCAACTATATTCAACCAAAACTCATAGCATTCAACAACAAAAGGATGAAAAGACTATTTAAAACTAGTAGATGACCTCGACGGCTCTTCAAGGCATGAAAATGAACCATAATCTCTTTATCACTAATTTTAGCAAATATCTCGCGCTCAACAAAGCAAACCATCAAATCATTAAGCCAATTGTCACCCATCTTGTTTCGAAGATCAGTCTTTATAATATTCATGGCTGAGAAAACCCTCTCAACTGATGTAGTTGCCACCGGTAATGTCAATGCAAGTCTGATGAGCCGATAAACCAATGGAAATACCAGATGTTGTCTACTTTGAACCACAACTTGAGAGCAAGAGAACTCAAACTATTGCAAGCCAAGAATTCAGTACTTCTTTTTATCACATCAATACATATGTGGAGTTGATCAGTTAACAGATAGTGCTCTTGTGAAGAGAAATCAATTGAGTAAATATTTGCAAGCTCAACTAGCTTATCATGATCAAAGTTGCTAAATGAGTCTCTAGGATCAAGGCAAGCAATGCACTTCAACAAGCATGTAGAAGTTTCACTAAATCGATCATTCATCTTAACTATGTTTCTATCCAACACCTCATTAAATCCATCACGGGCACTCCGGCCAGTGGGCGCAGTATTAGCACTGCCCCCCACTGCCGCCCTCCGTCGCAGGCCGGCTGCCCCTACCTCCAGCACCAGCACCGCCCCCCGCCGCTGCAGTATACGTACCCAGCCCCTCCCCTGCCGATGCAGCAGCGAGCTGATGCAGACGCCGCCCCCCCACGCCCGGGAACCCCTGGCCTCTCGCGGCGGCGCAGCAGCCAGCAGTCTAGGTCGTGAGCGGATGGAGGGGAACGAATCGATGAGATTTCTGGATCGAGGGACTGGGTTTTTTTTCTTTCTGTTTCACGAGGAAAGAAGAGACGTCTGTTTGGGCCTGGCCTATAGAATTAGAAACATAGCCCAGTCCACTGGCCCAAATCTCTTTCTCCCTCACCGTCACTTACCCCTTCGATCCTTAGTTGTCGTACGAACGGAAGGAAACGCCGCCGCCGCTGTTCTTCTGATGAATCTGACGCGGTGACGCCTGCCGGAGGAAAGACAGGTAGCTGGGGGTCGATCCTCCGCCGCCGGCGACCCGGGGCAGCCGCCCCAGCTCGCCCCAATGGTGGGTCCGCCACTGATTAGGGGAAGATATATAGCAGCTAGGCTAGTACGAGCAGCAAACGCACTCGGTCACTAAACCTAGTCCTACCCGGCTACGTACATGCAAGACGTGATTAATTCCAACAATCACCTTCCTAATCACGACGTCGTCATGTCACAGCTCGGACACCGATCCTTTTTCGCATTTCCAAAACCTTCTCTCGATCCAAGGCCTTGGTCTGGATGTCCGCCAGCTGATTATCGGTGCAAATGTAGTTGACCTTTGTCTTCCCTTCTTCCACGCAGTCCTTTATGTAATGATACATCGTATCAACGTGCTTGCTCCTTTCACGCCGCACTGGATCCTCGCATAGAAAAGTCGTAGACTCATTGTCAATATTGGGCATCACTTGTTTCATATCTCGATTCATGAGATCGCCGTGTAGCCTCCCTAGCCACACACCTTAACACTCTGCTTCACTTGAAGTCGATGTCACCACTTTATGCTTTTGTGATAGCCAGCTTACTATGCTTCCATCAAGGAAACATGCCACGTCCGAGGTACTCTTACGGTCGTCAACAATTTCTTCCTTGTCACTACCACTATAGCCGAGTAGTTTCACCATCTCCTTCTTGCTCAGCTCAAGACGTGGTTTCACTGAAGCATCAACTGGATTGCAATCTTCCATGCCACAGCTTTCAAGAACCTTCCTTGCGTATGCCTTTTGGAGCAGTGTGATCCCCTCCGGCCTTTGACATTCCTCCATCCCGAGGTAGTAACTCAATAGCCCTAGGTCATCCATCTTGAAAAGCTCTTTCATTTGTAGCTTGAACTTTGCAATCACCTATTCATCTGCTCCAGTTATCAATAGGTCGTCGACATAGATGCCAACTAATAGACGATCCCTTCCTTCACCTCTCTTGTACATCGCATGCTCTAGTGGGGCTTTCTCAAATCCAAGAGAAATCATCGTCTGATCAAGTCTGATCAAATTTTGCCGGTTCCTCGGCGCTTGATAGATACCGCCACCCACCTCGTTGCATGTCTTCGAGATAAGATGTTGTTGCACGTCCATCGGCATCACCGAGCAGATGGCCGTGATAGCCTGGCGATCCTTCCAATACAAGGCACCACCCTTCAGGTACTCGTCACCGCCGGGGTCGACGGCTTCCCAAAGCTCATTGGCCTCGAGCGCCCACTCCATCATGGTCGCCCACACCACGAAGTTCCCACAGTCGAATCATGGATACTCCGATCTCGCCGGAGCAGCAATTGCTTTAGCGCACCGGAGTACTCTGTGAGCTGCTTGGTCTTCTCGTCGTCCAACATGACCTCCCGTTACTAGAAGATCAACCTTGCTTTAGATACCAATTGTTGGCCCACTCCTTTTCTTCTTTACCGGGTCAAGCGTTCGAAGAGTTTTCTCCAAATATGGGTGTAACACCGGCTGTAAAAATGCAGGTGTAGGTGGTGGTGACCTTTCCTCCATTACTGTCGGAGGCGACGTTGCTTGCGCGGCTCCATGTACCTTCAGGAGCAACGCATCTCCGTTTGCTTCGCCCGCTGCTTTTGGCGAAGCTTCAGTTGCAGTAGCAGAATCTGACAAAGATGCACTTTGGGGACAACCACATGGGCTTCGGCCTTGTTCTAGCCGAAATGGGATGCCAGTTGAGCTGCTATTGCTGCCTCCAACTCCAGCCCCTGTGCATTGGACTTCTGGAACTGATCCATGTGATGGGCCTAACCCAACACGTACTAGCCCCAGCCCTCCTGGCACGTCTCCTGCTCGTACTTTGCTCCATGTGGTGGTACATGGCCTATCTGGCCGGTTGCCCAGAACACTTTCCTGTGTGTCGTCGCTGCTGTGTACTTAGCTTGGACTATGTAGCATCGACCCTCCTGGCCGATCGCACGCATCGCCTGCACCCGCGCGGGCTACACAGCTATCTAGCGCACTTGGTCTGCGCCGCGACACGACACTAGTGCGATTCTTTTCATGGACTTCTGACACCACGTATGTCATTATGTCTGTATCTTCGACATAATTTTCAGAATTAGTCTGTATCTTCGACATAATTTTCAAAATTACTCCCCGCGTCCATATCATCGACACGGGTTTCCAAACAACGATCTTAAGAGTGAACTTTTTCTTCACGGAGCACGACAATTTCTTTATCCGACGTTTGAAAAACTGGATCCACCTTGTCCATGAGTTCGCACATCAACATCATGTCACTTTCATCACCTAACTAGGCCATGAGCGCCTTCTCCTTCGGGGGATTCTTACACTCCGACTTGAAATGTTCGAGCAGATTACAGTTGTGGTAGCGGATCTTTCTCTTGTCGAACTTTTTCTTCCTTGGTTTCTCCGACTCTTCGTCGGTGTTCTTTGCGGGACGGTACTTTCCGCCATTACTGGACGCCTTGTCGGAAACCAATGCCTGCCACTGAGCACGCGTAAGCATCAGGTACTTATCCTGTTTTTCATCACCGTAACTCAACTTCATCCGCTCATCATGGGCCTTGAAGCGACCAACCAGATCATCCAAAGTGAGAGTCTTGAGATCAACGCATTGCTCGATCGCCGACACAATCGGCATGTAGCGCGGTGGGGCGGCACGTAAACCACGGAGATGTCCTCCAACTTCTCTCCGAGACCGCGAATCCCATTCACCATCGAGGCAACTCTCATTGTGAAAGCGTCCACCATCTCATCTTCTCCCATCCTCAGATTCTCAAAACTTTTCAGCAAAGTTTACAAGTTCGCCTCGTGCACACGCGAGTGCCCCAGATGCAATGTCTTGAGTGCGTCCCATGCCTCCTTCGCTGATGTCTTCGAGATTAGATGCCGTTGCACGTCCACCGGCATGATAGCTTGACGATCCTTCCGATACAAGGCATCACCCTTCAGGTACTCGTCACCGCCGGGGTCGACGGCTTCCTAGAGCTCATTGGCCTCGAGCGCCCACTCCATCATGGTCGCCCAAACAACGAAGTTCCCACGGTCGAATCGTGGATACTCCGATCTCACCGGAACAACAATTACTTTAGCCTCACCGGAGTACTCCGCCAGCTGCTTGATCTTCTCGTCATCCGACATGACCTCCCGTTACTAGGAGATCAACCTTGCTTTAAATACCAATTGTTGGCCCAGTCCCAGCGCCGAATACTTTCGGCGACGGCGATACGACCGACGACGAACGACGACGACGAACGAAGCTCGCTGACGAACTCGGCGATTTACTTTACGCCAAGACGCACCGTAGTATAAAGCTAGCTTGTACTAGCTAGTCTGCTCCCGATCGATCTTTCGGCAAGCAACACCAAAGCACACACGCATACACAACCGCGAGCCGCCGGAAAACAAACGCACGCACGTAGTATTTGGATTATTGCCAAAGGCTTATGTCAAGCCTTGTCTTTGCTTTATTGATCTCCACGGTACAAAGTTTACACGGGGGTTTACTTGTATATATAGCAGCTAGGCTAGTACTAGCAGCAAACCCAATCGGCCACTAAAACTAGTCCTACCCGGCTACGTACATGCAAGACGTGATTAATTCCAACAGAAGATACATACGTACCTTGTAGGGAACGTAGTGATCGATTCAAGTTGATTGTGCCGACTCTGTGAGAACGTGCCGCCTTGATATGCTAAGGCTGGTTGTAATGGGGAGTATCATATACTAGTATCATGCATATGATATTAGTCTATGATACTACATCTCTAATGCATAGTATCATATGTTGATATCATAAAGGACTACATTTATTGCCATGCATGACACAAAGTAGCACATCATTTAATATGATACAGTATCATGATATAATATTCAAGCCTCTCTTTTTTCATTTAATTCTATGTCACCTCATCAAAATTGCTTAGTTGGCATGCATGATACTACCTATGATACTCCCATTACGGGCAGCCTAAGCGGTTTTACTTATTCTCGCAAAAAAGAGTGTTTTTACACCAATCGATGCATGCAGCCATATTTATTAATTATTCCACAAAGGTCTGACAAGAAACATACATCAAATCGTCCAAAGCCACTACTCACACCTACAAAATCGATAATGAGGAGTGCTCTCACTCCCCATATCTACAACCAGTGTCGTCGCCGATCCACCCACATAACGTATCGGGACTAACAACCGGTGCAGCAGACCTAAAGCGCACACCACCTGCACACGTTTTAGAAGCCGCCATCTTCATCGGACCACTAACCCATCTTCAGGAGATAAATCCGTATCCTCCTTGCCAGTCCGGACATCCATCGACGCCACCACGGCGCCATCGCCTTGCGCTCGTCCGTCCAGACGCGAAGACTCTGAAAGAGCTGTCGTGCGTAGCACATGCCAACCAGGCATGGCTCAGCAAAGCACCTGTCGGCCAGGCATGACTTGACAACTCCACCGAAGCTCCGTGCAAGATGGGGCCGCTCCACCTCCTGCCTGTGTCTTCTAGCGCTGCTCCACAAACGATGCTCCCCGGAGAGAAACGGCACCGCAATACCGCCATCGTCCGATCTGGAGAACCAGATCCTAGGGTTTCCCCCGAAGCAGTGCCCATCACCAGCAACCGTCAAGGACCCACACAGTGCCCACCACCATTCAGCCCTCAAGGCGACGCCTTCAGGAAGGTCACGGCATCAAGGACGCCGCCGCCGCCCACCGGAGTTAGGGTTTTCACCCGAGAGGCAGAGAGGGGGAAATGCAGGAGCAGACATAGACCGGCGTCTCCAAGAAGAAAAGCGGCGCCCTTGAGCGTCGTCGTCGGCGCGGCCGACCGGGGTCGACCAAGGGGTTTACCCCAATCTGGATCTCCTCTGCCAGCTTCACCCGCGGCCAGGGTCCCGGCAACCACGCCGGCACCGTCAGGAACCCGCAGGAGAGAAGCCCACTGATCAGGGCCGGATGACTGCGGCCAGATCAGGCGCTAGAACCCACCGCCCGCGCACACCGGCAGCCGAACAAGCCGACCCCGACAACGCCAACCACAGATCTGGCCACACCCAGATCCGACGCACCTGCCGCGCCGACGACCACCTCCACACGTCGGAGTGGAGAACCACCCCGGAAGCGCAGCCAAGCGCCGGCGACACCACGGGCCGCCACCACCCACAACAGGACAAAACTGGGCAGGGGGCGCCCAGATCCGCCGCCACCGCGCACCATGGCTGACCACCACGCTGCCCCGGCAGCCATGGAGGCGCAGCCCCGCCGACAAGCCCTGGAGCCACCGCTCCAGCGTCCTATCTCCGCCGCCACGCCAGACGCCTAGGGTCGCCGTCGCGCGCAGCCCGAGTCCGCCCCCAGGAAGAAGGGCGAGCCCGCCACCGCCATCCACTGAACGAGCTTTGTGCTGAGCCGTCGTCCAGATTGTTTCTCTTGTGCTGAGCCGCAAGGTTCAAAACCTCTACTTCGTGTACATCACGTGCGCGGGCGAGAGGCTGCTGCTACTAGAGGTGGAGTACCGTGAAAGATCGGGCCGCAACAACAGTTCGGATCTCGCCATCAAGGTTCGGTCTATATCACCAGACCCCCACTGGGCACGCCCTGGTGCCTTGTGGGCTACTCCTCCATCTTCTGGTCTCCTCCAAACCTTCTAGGGTCTCTTTTGTCCAAAAAAAATCTCCAAAAAGTTTTGTGCCAATTGGACTTCGTTTGGTACTGATATTCTGGTAAACCGAAAACAAGCAAAAAACAGCAGCTGAAACTTGACAAGTTAATAGGTAGTCCCAAAAAATGATATGTAATTGCATATAAAACATCCAAGATTGATACTATAATAGCATGAAAAAATAAAAAATATATAGATACGTTTGAGACATATCAGTGCGAGATCTGGGCAGTGTGCGGTAGTAGCTGTCCGATCTGTGGCTCAACGGTGGTGGCATGAGGCTTCCCTCAGTCCCTCTCCACGGTGATGGTCCAAGGTGATAACTTTGCTCCCCCTTCCCACTTTGCTATGCTCCAGAGACTTGATGAACATGGCCAGGAGAAATCCGTGTGCGGCTGTGGCTGTGGGCAACGACGACACCTGTGGGTGCCGTCTCCTCTCCGGAGGCGTTGTCATGGCCATGTCCATCCCCTGATCAAGCGCCGGGGGCAAACCCTAGGCCCGGTTCGCCGAGTCAAGCAGCGGTGGTGCCACAACGCCGCTCTCTCCTTGGAGATGTTGCGTGGGTGCTTGGGGTGTCTTCTGGAGGAGTAGCTGGTGTGGGTTGCCTCGTTTGCCTTGACGGTGAGGCTTGGGGCGCCGGGTTGCCACGTGTTGGTTGTTGCCATGGGCATGGGCATCCGGGGCGCAATATACCCCATCTTTGACGCCTCACTTGAGAGGTCTTCCAAGTCAGGCTAGCTCCTGCTGTCTACTTGCTGATCTCCTAGTCGTTAAGAGCGGAGGGTGCATTGATCTAGTTTGGTTTTGAGGTCGTGCTCTGAGGCATTGGATACGGATGTGACACGACGTGTGTGCTCTATGCTATACCTCTTCGCCAAAGTGCCAGTGTCGTCGTGGTGAACGTGGTGCTAACCTCTCGGCGTAGCATTGTGCCGAAAGGCGTTGTATGGGCCATCTTGGGCTCTTCTTCTATCAATATATAATATGCATGCTTCTGTGTATTCACTGCAGTCCTTTTTAGCTCGCATACAAGATTTGTCTGAAGTCAAGCCTCGTAATATTTGTCTAACTTTATAGGAAAATATACCAGCATTCACAATGTGAAATCGATATCATTAGATGCGTCATGACTTTAATTTTCATATCTTATAACTTTTTGTATTGTAGATGTTGATATTTTTTTTGTATAAATATGATCGAGCTTCACGAAGTTTGACTTCAAACAATTCTTATATGCGGAGTAAAAAGGACAGTGGAGTAGGAGTACTAAGAAAAAAGCGTGTGTTGATGCCTCGAAAAGGCCAACCCCACCCCGGAAACGCGCGCGCGCAAGTGGCCAAAAGTCAGGTCAAACCACCAACCAATGAATTTCGCTTCTCGCGCACGCGAAATTCGAACTCCTCCGCCCGGCCCGCATTTATAAAAACTTTTAAAAACCGTTCCAACCCTCCCTCTCAATCAATCAAACAACAAGAAAAAAAAGAGGTCTCTCAACGTCGCTGCTCCCTGGCGCCCATTTCGCCACGCAGCGGTCCCCGGACGCGCCCCGGGCCCGAGCAGAGGCGGGCCACAACCTCAAGGTCGAGCGCCTCCGCGGTTCCACGGCGAGCACATTGTGTCTGGTCGCGGGCTGGTAGGTGGATAACGGTTGGATCTTTGTCCTAAGCTGTAAAAGGTGTGTCTTCTTCCTCGAGTAGACCACCTCTTCCAACCCTAAGCTCCATTGTTGCTCTAAGCTCCATTTTCGCCCGATCTCACTCCCTAGCCAATCAAATTTGTTGATTTGCTTGGGAGTGGTTGAGAAGGCCCCGATCTACACTTCCACCAAGAGAAATTTGATTCCCCCACTAATCCCTTATGGATCTTGTTACTCTTGGGTGTTTGAGCACCCTAGACGGTTGAGGTCACCGCGGAGCCATAGTCCATTGTGGTGAAGCTTCGTGGTGTCGTTGGGAGCCTCCAATTGAGTTGTGGAGATTGCCCCAACCTTGTTTGTAAAGGTTCGGTCACCGCCTCCAAGGGCACCAATAGTGGAATCACGGCATCTCGCATTGTGTGAGGGCGTGAGGAGATACGGTGGCCCTAGTGGATTCTTGGGGAGCATTGTGCCTCCACACCGCTCCAACGGAGACGTACTTCCCCTCAAAGGGAAGGAACTTCGGTAACACATCCTCGTCTCCATCGGCTCCACTCTTGGTTATCTCGTGGCTTTACTTGAGCAAGCTTATTTGTGATATATCTCTTACTTGCTTGTGTTCCCGAAGGAAATATGCCCTAGAGGCAATAATAAAGTTATTATTTATTTCCTTATATCATGATAAATGTTTATTATTCATGCTAGAATTTTATTAACCGGAAACATAATACATGTGTGAATACATAGACAAACAGAGTGTCACTAGTATGCCTCTACTTGACTAGCTCGTTAATCAAAGATGGTTATGTTTCCTAACCATGGACAAAGAGTTGTTATTTGATTAACGGGATCACATCATTAGTTGAATGATCTGATTGACATGACCCATTCCATTAGCTTAACACCCGATCGTTTAGTATGTTGCTATTGCTTTCTTCATGACTTATACATGTTCCTATGACTATGAGATTATGCAACTCCCGTTTGCCGGAGGAACACTTTGTGTGCTACCAAACGTCACAACGTAACTGGGTGATTATAAAGGAGCTCTACAGGTGTCTCCAAAGGTACATGTTGGGTTGGCGTATTTCGAGATTAGGATTTGTCACTCCGAATGTCGGAGAGGTATCTCTGGGCCCTCTCGGTAATGCACATCACTTAAGCCTTGCAAGCATTGTAACTAATGAGTTAGTTGCGAGATGATGTATTACGGAACGAGTAAAGAGACTTGCCGGTAACGAGATTGAACTAGGTATTGGATACCGACGATCGAATCTCAGGCAAGTAACATACCGATGACAAAGGGAACAATGTATGTTGTTATGCGGTCTGACTGATAAAGATCTTCGTAGAATATGTAGGAGCCAATATGGGCATCCAGGTCCCGCTATTGGTTATTGACCGGAGACGTGCCTCGGTCATGTCTACATTGTTCTCGAACCGTAGGGTCCGCACGCTTAAGGTTTCGATGACAGTTATATTATGAGTTTATGAGTTTTGATGTACCGAAGGAGTTCAGAGTCCCGGATGAGATCGGGGACATGACGAGGAGTCTCGAAATGGTCGAGACGTAAAGATCAATATATTGGACGACTATATTCGGACATCGGAAAGGTTCCGAGTGATTCGGGTATTTTTTGGAGTACTGGGGAGTTACGGGAATACGGGGGGAGAAGTATTGGGACTTATTGGGCCATACGAGAAAGAGAGAGGGGCTGCCTAGGGCAGGCCGCGCGCCCCCCCAAGGCCTAGTCCGAATTGGACTAGGGGGAGGGGCTGCGCCCCCTCCTTCCTTCCCTTCTCATTTCCCCTTCCTTGTCTCCTACTCCTACTACATGGAAGGAATCCTAGTTGGACTAGGAAAGGAGGAATCCTACTCCCGGTGGGAGTAGGACTCCCTAGGGCGCGCCATAGAGAGGGCCGGCCCTCCCCTCCTCCACTCCTTTATATACGGGGGCAGGGGGCACCCCATAGACACATAAGTTGATCTTCGTGATCGTTCCTTAGCCGTGTGCGGTGCTCCCCTCCACCATATTTCACCTCGGTCATATTGTAGCGGTGCTTAGGCGAAGCCCTGCGACGGTTGAACATCAAGATCGTCACCACGCCGTCGTGCTGACGGAACTCCTCCCCGATGCTTTGCTGGATCGGAGCCCGGGGAGCGTCATCGAGCTGAACGTGTGCCAAGAACTCGGAGGTGCCGGAGTAATGGTGCTTGGATCGGTTGGACCGGGAAGACGTACGACTACTTCCTCTATGTTGCGTCAACGCTTCCGTTTCGGTCTACGAGGGTACGTAGACAATACTCTCCCCTCTCGTTGCTATGCATCACCATGATCTTGCGTGTGCGTAGGAATTTTTTTGAAATTAGTACGTTCCCCAACAGTTCCTATCTTTGTTGCATCATATAGGTTGCTCACCTAGTTGCATATCTAGACAACCTACTTTGATGCAAAGTTTAAATTGTTAAAAAAGCTAAAAATTGTTAGTTGCCTATTCACCCCCCTCTAGTCAACCATATCGATCCTTTCACTTGGGCACCCCGTATGCCCTTGCCATTGCGTTTGGTGCATCGGTTTGAGTTCTCCACGGTGATACGTGGAAGTTACAAGTTGAGAAACTTATTACTCTTGGGTGCTTGGCACCCTTGAGCTTGTTCCTCTTGGGTGCTCTAGACGGTTGGTGGTGTTCGGAGCTCAATCATTGTGGTGTAAAGCTCCGGGCAAGCGTCGGGGTCTCCAATTAGGTTGTGGAGATCGCCCCGAGCAATTTGACGGGTACCGGTGACCGCCCCCAAGGGTTGCCAAAGTGTATGGGTTCGGTGACCGCCCCCAAGGGTTGCAATTTGTACGGGTTCGGTGACCGCCCTCAAGGGTTGCCATTTGTACGGTTTCGGTGACCGCCCTCAAGGGCCCCTTAGTGGAATCACGACATCTTGCATTGTGCGAGGGCGTGAGGAGATTACGGTGGCCCTAGTGGCTTCTTGGGGAACATTGTGCCTCCACACCGCTCCAAACGGAGATTAGCATCTGCAAGGATGTGAATTTCGGGATACATCGCCGTCTCCGCGTGCCTCAGTTATCTCTTACCCGAGCCCTTTACTTATGCACTTTACTTTGTGATAGTCATATTGTTTCTTGTCATATATCTTGCTATCACCTAGTAGCTTATCTTGCTTAGCATAAGTTGTTGGTGCACATAGGTGAGCCTAGTTGTTGTAGGTTTTGTGCTTGATAAATTAACTGCTAGGTTTATTCCGCATTTGTTTAAGCCTAAACCGTAATTATTTTAAAGCGCCTATTCACCCCCCTCTAGGCGACATCCACGATCTTTCACAAGGCCAGGCCGACGTGGCAGTCAGCGCTGACGCGTATGGCGCCCTTGACCAGGGCGTTATGTAATCTAGCATGGCGCCCTGGGCGCGGGCGTCATGCGGGCATGTCCATTTTTGTGAAATATTTTAAAAAACAAGGTCATTTTGTGCTGAACTTTGGCCAAAGGGCCAATTTTTGTCAATTTTCACCTCTGGAAACGCGCGCGCTCAAGGGTCCAAAAGTTAGGTCAAACCACCAACCAATACTACCACGGAACGCGTGGATACCTCGAAAAGGGCGTCTACTTCGACTCTCGTCTCGGGGAACACTATCGCGGCTGGGAGGCATAACCCAGCTGCGGGAATCGGCAGGAATGTTCACGCCGCACCGACTCGTCACTGCTTCTGCTACCCCGCTTGCCGGTGAGTTTGATCGTTACCTCCATCTTCATAGTGTTTATGGGTGTGATTGTGTTTCCCTACAGGTTTGTCTTGGACGGATCTCGCGGGATTCTATCGGCGTTTGTCTTCAGCGGGTACACTCGAATCTGTGTATTCGTGTGTCTAGGTCAATTTTTTGCTGAGAGGAAAAACAAAGTCCAACGCACACGTACACATGCACATTTGCTGCTGCTGCTGCCTCGGACACGGCGAAACCCCATCCCCACCCCGGAAAGGCGCGCGCGCAATTGGCCAAAAGTGAGGTCAAACCGCCAATCAAATCAACCAATGAATTTCGTTGCTCGCTCGGCGCACGCGGAATTCGAATTCCAACCATCCCCATTTAACTCCTCCTCCTCCGCCCGGCCGGCATTTAAAAACTTTTAAAACCCTCCCTCTCAATCAATCAAACAACAAGGGAAAAAAAAGAGCGAGAGAGACACTGCCACTCCCCTTCCTCCCTCCGCTCCCTCGCTCACTCGCTCCTCACCCCACCCCACCCCAGCCCAGGCGGCGCCGCCGCCGCAGCCCCGGCGAGCCCCCCTCCCCTCTCCCCCGCCGCCCTCCCGCACGCCGGGGCGCCGGGGCGCCCACGGACCCCCAGCCGCGCGCGCCACAGCGGATCTCGCCCCGTCCCGCCGCGGCAGAAGACCAGCCCGCCGGATTCGCTCCTCCGCTCGATTCGCCGCCGCCCGGGCCGCCTCGACCCTCCCTCAGCCCTCTTCCTCGCCGGGATTCCCGCATTCGTCCAGGTACCGACGGATCTGCTCTCCCGCATCATCTTCTCGCTAGCCCCCGGATTTCCCGCTCAGATTCGCTTCTCCCTCCCCAGATGGACGCGGAGGACGCGCTGGGGTTCCGGGAGGACGACGCCATCCGCTTCATCTTCGGCGAGGACGTCGCCGCCAGGGCGGACGACGACTCCGGCGACGGTGCGAGTGCCTTCGACAGGTCGCTCATGGAGCTCCGCCTCTTCCGGGAGGTCTTCTCCAGGGCGCCGGGGCAGACGGAGGCCGCCGGGCTCGCGGGGAGGCACTTCGGGGTGGCCGAGACGTCGCTGCTCCCGGGCGCCCACTTCGCCGCGCAGCGGCCCGCGGATGCGCCCCGGGCCCAGCACGGCCTCAACCTCAAGGTCCAGCCGCCTCCGCCGTTCCGCGGTGAGCACATTGTGTCTGCCCCGGTGCATGCCGGAGCAAGCCTTGGTGAGGAGCCCCGTGCGCATGCTCACCGGCAGCAGAACACTGTTACAGTGGAGGGCAGATTGGATCTCGGTGTCAGCAAGGGGCATGCACATTGTTACAATGAACAACAACACGGGACTGCTGTCCAGGAGCATGCACATTGTTACAGTGGCCAACACGGGACCGCTGCCCAGGAGGAGCATGCACATCGTCATGCCGAGCAGAATGGGGGGATTGATGGATTGGCTCTCGAGCTGGATGCCGTGTTGCAGGGTTTCCTAGGGTACTGGCCAGGTGGAGGCACGTCCGGGAGCTGTAACCAGCAGCAAGTGTTTGGTCCAGCTGCTGTCGGCATCGGTAACACCGTTGACATGCGCATGCAAGCGATGGCTGAGGACACCGTTGCTGCCGGGGCAGGCGACGCGGTCGGATTTGCTGGCAGCAGCAGCACGAGCGGGGTCGATGATCCCATGCCGTCCTACATGGACGCGCTGGCAGAGTTCTCACAGTTCCAGGCTGACCCTTCTCTTGCTGACCCGTTTTTGTATCAGTGGCTACAAGATCAGCAGCCGTTCCCAAGCGATGCCTCCTGCTTAAGTTATGATCAAGGTCAAATCGTTGACAATAGCCAAGCGCTGTACACATGCAGCCCGGCAGATTTATCTGACAGAGGTGCCAAAGAATACCCACTCTTCAGCAAGCCAGCCTATGATGCAGCAGTGCCACCTCGCCTCTCCCATGATTATGTTGGATCTGGGCAGTTTCTTGAACTTGAGCACCTTCCTGAGAAGGGTACACCCGACGCGAATACTAGTTCACTAGATGATGTTGATGTTCCTCAGTCCAGCAGTCTACAGTCTGTGCCACCTGTTGCTTGTACCAAGAGGACTTTAGGCAGGGATCTTCCTGATCAGTTGGAAGCGCATGCCCAATGCCTTTTCAAGGATGCTGGCTGGACCATCAAGCCGCGGAAAAGGAATGACAGGGCTAAGATGGCATCCTATTTCACAGCACCACACAGGGAAGTGGTCCTCAGCTCACTAACTCAGGCCTGGAAGTTTTGTGGGAACAAATTATATGAAGCTTCTCCCGGTTCACAGAGGGGTAAGCATCCGATGGAGTGGTCAGATGTTGATAAGTTTTGGAAGGACCTCACTGATACTATGGAGTATATCCAAAAGGTACTTGTGAACCAACAAAATGCACTCACCCTTCTCCAACGGTGGGAGCTTTTGGATCCTTTCATTGCTGTTGTGTTCATTGGTAGGAAAATTACTGCTCTGCAACAAGGTAGTACTGTCAGAGCTGTTGATAGTTCAATCATTGTTCTCGATGACAACAAGAACATGCCCTCAGAGAGTAAAAGGAAACAGAAAGCCAGTGACCCTTTAACCGCCCGCAAGGTTCAGTCTACTCCTGTGATCATGGGATCTGATTGTGGAGAACGAGCAACTGAGAGCTGCAGCAGGAGTCAGGCTGTACCAAGCTCTCATGTTTTGGAAGGTGGCCAGAACAGGGATGTTAACCTGAAAAATGGCTACACACAAGGCCAGAACAGGGCTATTGACCGAAATGAGAATCACATTAATCAAAGCAGCGACACCCAGCAATTTTACTCAGGAGCAGCGCTCATCAATAATTCGGTGAAAAAAGCAAGGAAGAAGCCCAAAACGATATCTGATGTTGATGCAAATGAATTAGATGGGCTGTATGCTCAAATATTTATGCAGCACACTATGGGGAATTTATTTAACCAAGAGAGCAATGTAGCGATGCTTGACTTTTCTAATCCAGAAAACACTAACCTCTCTGGAAAACATGGTATTTTTTCGTCTGTTGGCACAGTGAAAAAGCATTTGAAAGCTGAATCCAGACCGGCAAAGCTAAATCGGAACAGCCAAAGCGACAAACCTGGCATGCTGTTGCCTCCAGAGAGTAAGCAAATGAACATGCTAAAGCGTGAGGGTACTGTTAAAGAACCTTTGGAGCATACAACCTCAGGACCCGGTTCTGATGCAAGGGAGTCAGGTGCTAATGAAACTGCCCCTATAGAATTGGCCCAGAAGAAGTTACCTTCAGAGAGCAACCAGATGATTATGTTAAGAGGTGAGGGTACTGTTAAAGAACCTACGGAGCATACAATCTCTGAACCTTATTCTATTGCAAGGGAGTCAGGTGCCAATGAAACTGTTGCTACAGAAATAGTCCAGAAGCAGTTGCCTTCAGAGAGCAATCAGATGAGTATGTTAAGAGGTGAGGGTACTGTTAAAGAACCTACGGCGCATACAATCTCTGAACCTGATTCTAGTGCGAGGGAGTCAGCTGCCAATGAAACTGTTCCAAAAGAAATGGTCCAGAAGAAGTTGCCTTCAGAGGGCAAGCAGAGTATGTTAAGAGGTGAGGATACTGCTATGGAGCATAAAAGCTCTGAACCTGATTCGAATGCAAGGGAGTCAGGTGCCAATGAGATCGCCCCTGTAGAAATGGTCTACCAGAAGTTGCCTTCAGGGAGCAAGAAGAGCATGTTAAGAGGTGAGGGTATTGTTAAAGAACCTATAGAGCATACAATCTCAAAACCTGATTCTAATGCAAGGGAGTCGAGTGCCAATGGGATTGTCCCTTCAGAAATGGCCCGCAAGAAGTTGCCGTCATTGAAGGAATCATCTCCTAGAACTCCCCCCAAGGACTCCCCTAAGGTTTCAGTCGACAATGCTGTTCCTGTTGAGTTATCCCTTGAGTCTAATACTGCTCCCCTGAAAACTGATTTATCTCGTGACTCACAAATCTGCAAGACGATCGCTGCTAAAAGGAAACCTGAAGGTTGTGATAAGCATATCAAGAAAAGACCTCTTGAGTTGCGTATCCACGACGATGACCTTTTGATCACAGCTATTGTAAAAAACAGGGACGTCGACTCCTACAACAAATTTGCTGCAAGCTCAGATTTTTCGGTTGCAAAGTACAAAAAGCTTAAAGGCCAAAAGAGAGCTACCAAACTGCTTGGAAAAGGGGGGACAAACCTATTGGGTGGGAAGAGAATAAGTTTGGCACGGAAAACTGTGCTCTGCTGGTTGATTGCAACTGGCTTTCTGACCGTAAAAGATGTTATTCAGTATCGGAATCTGAAGAGCAACGAAGTCATGAAGGATGGGCAGGTCACCTGGGAAGGCATTCTTTGCAAATGTTGCGCAAAAACCTTATCTGTATCAGACTTCAAGGCTCATGCTGGTTGTTGTCTGCCCAAGTCCTCATTAGGCCTCTTTCTGCAGTCTGGCAAGTCGTATACTCTATGCCAGTTGGAGGCTTGGTCTGCCGAATTGATGAGCAGGAGAAGTGATGCATGTGGTAGGAAAGTCGAGGCGATGGATGAAAATGACGATACATGTGGTTTCTGTGGAGATGGCGGTGAATTACTTTGCTGTGACAATTGCCCATCAACATATCATGAAGCTTGCTTGTCTGCCCAGGTATCTAGCTTCTCTCTACAGTGCCATTGTTTCAAACTTAAATATGTTTCAAACTTTCAATGAAGATGTTATGGTCCATTATTGTTGTGCTCCAGAAAATGTGTTTGTAGGAATTAGAAATTTGAATTGACCACTTATATGATGAAGTTTGTTTGATAATTTATTTACTAGCTTTTACATCTGCAGGAGCTTCCAGAAGGCAGTTGGTACTGCCATAATTGCTCATGTCGGAAATGTGGGACTCCAGTTAGTGAAAATGAGGTTCCGTCATCCTCAGATATCTTGAAATGTCTCCAGTGTGGAGATTCATGTAACGATTATGATCCCTCCTCTTTTGCCCTGTCATTTGCATTATTTCTGCAATCACTAAAACTAAATACTAATTTAATGCGTATTCCCCATATCTCTTATGTACCTTTGAGTTGGATGTCTACTTTTCAGTGTAATATATCTTGCTGGATATAATTCATTCCTTGGTTTTATAGAACCTTTTCCCCTTCTGTTGATCCAAGTCCCTGTTTGGTGGTAGTTTAGCCCCTAACAAAAATGGTCTGAGAGTTTTAGCTCTCACAGAAGCTACTTTATTTTGAATTCATCTTCTCTTTCTCATCATAAATGAGGCTTGGGCCTCGAAGAAGACCCTCTCTACCTGCACCATGTTTGTCAAGGCTTAATTGTTTGTAGCTTTAGCTTTAGCTGAGGTCACTGGGCCATCATTCATCTCATATAACTTAGCCAGTATTCATGCTGCATGTAATTTATCATCTAATTTTATCCTCAGCTTCAACTTGACATTCTCTTGTTTCTCACTGGCAGACCATGGCACGTGCATTAATCATGAGATGCTGCCCTGTGATGATAAAAGATCTAACACATGGTTTTGTGGGAGATACTGTAAGGAGGTAATATTTAGTTTTATCTTTGTCTACAAGATGCTGAGCAATGAAAGACCTATCACACGCTTGTAGAAGTTATGGTTTATTTTCTGGTCCTGCATTTTTTAGAGACATAATGCACATACATCTGTTCATTTCGTGTTAAGTTGTTATATTGTTCTTGAGACTGATTCACCGACAGAAACTAGTACATCTTGCATTGCTTAGTTTGTATGCTTGTAATATGTTAGATGTCAATAGTGTGGTTATCGAGGATCAGACTAATTGCCATTTCATGCAACTGTTGTTAGTTTCTCTTGTGCACCCGACAAACTGGGAGCTTCTGTTTCAGACATTCTGTTTAACCCCTTCATTTTTTTCTGAAAGCATTTCTCTGCAATTGTTTGTAACAGATATTCGTTGGACTACATAGTCATGTTGGGATAGAGAATATTATTGACAATGGGCTTTCATGGACCATATTGAAGTGCTGCAGTGATGGTCGGAGGCTACATTCTGCACGGAAGATAGCCCATATGACGGAATGTAATACAAAATTGGCAGTGGCTCTTACTTTACTGGAGGAATGTTTCATTCGTATGGTGGATCCTCGAACTGGTGTAGATATGATACCACATGTCTTGTACAATAAGGGGTAAGTTTCCTATTTACTTTCTAGTCAATATCCTCTGCATCATCGATTTGTCTTGGATAATATTGACGCTGCTTTATGATTTTCTTTCACCTTATTGATGAGCAAGGCTTGTATATTATGAATGTATTCTATTGAAGTCTTCCAATTGATCATTTTGTGGGGCTAAGCAAAAAATGTTCTTTTGAAGACTAAGCATGTCAAACATCTCAATTTGAAGATTATATTTCTTATAGTATCAAGTATCAACTAGTTTAGAATGGAAGACTGTTGGAGATACCACACGGTGCTTTGAAATACTAATAAATACAGTTGTCTTCTTCATATTATTGTGGAAATTTGTGTACTCCCTTCGTTTTTATTTACTTCGCATATTAGCTTTGTCTAAAATCAAACTTTATAAACTTTGACCAAGTTTATAGAAAACAAATATTGACATATACACCACCAAATCAACACCATTAGATTCCTTATTGAATAATTTTTCACATCATATAGATTTGCCATTGTAAATGTTCATATTGATTTCTGTAAAATTGGTCAAACTTTATAAAGTTTGTCTCCAGTCAAACATAATATGCGGAGTAAATAAAAACAGAAGGAGTAATAAATCAGGCCCTTTTTGGAACCCACATTTTTTGGGTCTAGGGAGTTCTGGTTGAGTGCTAATAGAAATTATAATATCTTATTTGCATCAATGCACATGATTAAAAACGAAGTTGTTACTATACTGGAAATTTGGATCTGCACTGAGAACTGAGACCCATTGATTGGACTTCAGATGTGTTAGGATCTGCACTGGGTATTTGTTCAATGCTAATAGTAATAGCTAGTATGTACTTATTTTTTTGGACCAATTATATTTCGGACCAAGCATGTTCAAGTACTTGCCACTTCATTTTTCCATACAATTTTGACACTTGCTAACATGGAGCGTCTCTCATCAGATCAAACTTCGCGCGCTTAGATTATCAGGGATTCTACACTATAATCCTGGAGAAAGGTGATGAGATTTTATGTGTGGCTTCTATCAGGTATCATACTTTACTTGGTTGATCAAGCTTTCTCTAGGCAGTACTTTTTTTACTTATTTCTGAAGTATGTGTATCCTTATGCCATTGGTTGCTGTCATAATTGTTCTACAAATTGTTAAGAGTGACCATGCATGTGTAGCTAACATTCTCCAGTCAATGACAAACATTATGGACCCTTCAATGGGTTGAAAGCCTAGAGACCCATCAGTTATCGGCAGTTCTTATGCAGTCTGTACATCTTTGTTGTAAACTATCAAGTAATGTAATCTTGTTTGGAGTTGAAATTCGATACATTTTCCGATAAACACTTGTACATGCATGCTTCTTACCTCTGTTCTTACATGGTAGTGCAAACTTTTCTAAACGGTATCTCTAGCATGCAAACCTGACTTAGTAATTCAGGGATTTCATGACACCCTTCATGTTGTAATTGTTACAATTCTGACTGATCAAGGACAAGTGGGAGCATAGGTTAATTTTCTACAGAACTAATGTTTTCTAATTTTCAGCTCATAAACGTAGCAGAATTTCCAAATAGGCGAAAATAGTGTGTCAATTTTTTTATTGGTGACCAGCTAATCATACATTCTGAGAGGTTTCCCTCATTTATAACACCATGTTAATGGAATTCCCTTTACCATCTTTTGTGCAGGTTACATGGGACCAAAGCAGCTGAGCTGCCTTTCATTGCTACTTGTGTGGATTATCGCCGTAAAGGGATGTGCCGAAGGCTGCTGGATATCATTGAAAAAGTATGTACTCAAGAGTTTTGAAATCAGATACAAGTTTTGATGGAAATTATGGACTTCTCACGATTGTACACCACAGTAACTTCGTTCACTAGGATTTCAACTGTACTATTAATTTTAGGATGTAGTATTTTTCCTTCAAAAGAATTGCGTTGTCCAGTCGGTCTTAAGGTTATAGTCAATCTTATTTGCATACTTGCATATCTCGATTTGACCATGTGGATTTCACTTCCTTCTGTTACAGATGCTGAGATCATTCCATGTTGAGATGTTGGTCCTTTCTGCCATCCCAGAGTTGGTTAATACATGGGTCTCGGGATTTGGTTTCAAACCTATCAAGGATGATGAGAGGAAGCAACTTCGTAATGTTAATTTGATGTTATTTCCTGGGACGTCCCTGCTAACCAAAAGATTGGATGGAAATATAACTACAAAACCAGGTTAATTGTCTTATCCTACAACTGCCATCAGCCATGTTTGTGCTTACATCGTTTCATTTGGACTTTGTATCCTGCAGTTCTTCCTTCTGTCCTTGCACCTATAATAATCCTCAAATTAATGTGACTATGCAGAAAAGGAAGAAGGCACATATAATGTTTCTGGATTAACTAACGGGAAATGTTTGCCTAATGGGAAAGCAAATGAGCATCTTGAACTCCGTGATCTTGAACTGCCAGAGGAGTTGAATAATGAGGTTGCAATGAATGGTTCTTTGAGAACACTAAAACGTGAATTTAGTCCTGCAGCATGGTTCAATTCCACTAAGGTTTGCTTCATCAGCAATATGAGGCTTTAAGATTTTATTGATGTGGAAAAACAGACTACTTTTCGTTTGCCAAACATTGTGACTTTCAAGTGCTGTAGCTAAGTTTTATATAAAGAAATATCTCTAGCTGATCAAAACAAACATGCCGTAATTTGATTGCAGTGTCAAATTTCAAAATGTTCTATTGAACTTTAGTGCTGTCTCCCACTCTCCCACAAGGAAAACATACCAGGGAAATGCTGAGGCTGAGGTTCAGGTTCTTGCCTGTGTAGTCTGATCAATGATTTGTCTGTTCATTTGTATTCTACCTGTTCTGCAATATGCATAAGGTTGTGCATTCGTGGTGCTGACTGTTTTTCATTGTACAACTCATAGTGGCCCAAAATACAGTAGTTTGCATTCAGTACACACAAACAAGCAGACCATTCGGAGCGCATATACATAGCAATCCACTTTCATCGATAATAATGATCAAATCCTAATGTTTTGCAGCTACAAGCACATCAGTACTTTTATTTTGTCGTCATATTTTGGTGAAGGTATGCTATCATAACCAAACATCATATTCTGCAGCTAGCTGTTGGTGAAGTGTGATTTTCTCACAATATAAGACATCCGGACTCTATCCTTGGTGGTCGATCAGCGCTAGCCAACTTTGTCTTGCTGATCTACAGCTAAATAATATGTTGAAGCTTGCCGCTGTGGTCATGCAACTATTTCCAGGTATGATCCAATGACTCGTCGGAAAGAAACCTGTCACAAAGAGCTTTTTGGCTAACCCTCGTTACATGTGGCAATTTGGGTAATACTTTGAAATTCTGGGTATGTGTCCTGGTTGCAATTTCCTGAACCCATACAGGTGCAGAGTACAATGCTTTCGGGTAGAAAACCATTAAGAAAAGAATAGACAAAATTGTTATTCTATTCTAATTCACCATTTTTTGCTTGTCATCAAAGATACAACCCCTTTGGCGATGACTTTTTTCTCATTATATGTCTGAAGAATCATGGAATATGTAGTTATGCAGAAGTACTTTTTGATGAGAAATCTACCAGTATAATTTTCTTTAATTATTTTTGTATACGTATAAATGTGATCAGTTTGAAGAGGTTGGCTGCGTGCAGTTTAATTTTTTATACGTTTCAGCTTCTTCCTTTTGTCTTGGCATTCATTTCTTGTTTGCTCTGCAGTCCCAATGCTGTGCCATGGATGTTCACGCACACAATAACCAGGCAGCAGCATGTTCCAGAGAAGGCGCCATCAGGGCTCTGTGTTAGTGAATCAGAGGACATATTCATTCATCCGAGAAAGTTTCTGGACCTGGCGTGAAAACAGTATAGCATCTAAAAGAACCCCAAGAAACAACGGCATGCAAAGCCGTGTTTTGCTCTCCTGAAACAACCGCTTCCCGACATAGAGCGCCAGACACGTCTGTGCGGGACTCCAGGACCCGAGCTAAGGTAAACTGGGTATTTGAAGCACAAGAAAAGATCTGCACAGGATGGGATTGGTAATGCATGAAGACCCTTAAGCCCCCGCTGACAGGAAGATCTTTCATTGGCACAAAAGGGGTACCATGGAAACAAAATAAACATCTGAGCATTTAACCCTGGAAGCAGTTTGTAGAGCCATCCATCCGAGGGGTTCCAGCTGGAGACATCAGCAAGAAGGGGCGCCGCAGGGACCAGAGTGGATTATCACTTGCTGAACGGTACTCTGGAAACCAACTGTCGCAGACGGCATCCATCCTCTCAAGTAAGCTCCCTCTCCGGCGCATACTTGAATGATCAACGTCTTGTCGGGTTATGGATCTATTTTCAAATTTGACAAGTATTACACTCAGCAACCTGCACTTGACAGTCGTCGTTTCACCGCTTGCTTACCAACAAGTTCTGTTGCTTGGTTTGTGGGCATTGCCAGAACTGACCTTCCTATTTGGTCTTCATCTGCATCAGGACTCATGGGACTATGTGTGGCAATGTTGGCCAACTGGGCAAGCAGAGCATCCCTCTCAGATGCAAACTGGCGCAACTGCACTACAACCAACAATTCTGCTTGTCCGGTGCAGTTCATGTCAGAATTTGTGCTTCTTCTGCTGGTACCGTGCATGTATAGTCAGTGAACAAACCAAGTTAAGGCACACTTGGATCGGGCACGGCATGGCAGGAAGCTGTCCAAACCCTGAAGTTTGTACTTAACTGAATCTGAAGATATATACACTGTAATGAACAAGCACGTATTATCATCCTTTTTCCGTTTGAACTGTAATGTAATACGGTTTTCAAAAGAAAGCCCTTGTGATGTGACACGATGGATTAGCAAATGCACGATCGTTCCTTGCTATACACATTGCTTCCAAGTAACCATTTCTCGAGTAGACAGCAACTACTTGGTGCAAGGAAAAACAAATGCCAAAGCTATCGGTAGATACATCTACTTTAGATACTACTTTCAGTCGAAAATAGATAGGTAATACCAGTTCATTCGTACTACTCCCTCCGGTCCTTTTTACTCCACATATAAGATTTATGTCAAGTCAAATTTTACAGAGCTTGATCAAATTTATATTAAAAGATATCAATTTCTACAATATCATATATATAGTATGGAATTAAATTTCATAATGAATTTATTGATTTGGTATTGTGAATGTTGATATTGTTTTCTATAAGTTTGGTCAAACTATAGATGCTTTGATTCACCGTGGTATTATTTTTATTGAATTATTGTTGCATTGCAATATTTATCTTTTAGCTATTGATGCACTGTGGTATTTATTTGTGATTATTTCTAATATTTCTAATATTAAGACTATATAAAAAGGATGGGGACAGAGATTTGGTGACTGGTTGAATGATTTCCATTATGCTGGATGTCCTCGGACATTGTCCATTTGATTATCCGTGTTGGAGATGCCCTAAGCTACCTCCAGCGCATGCATACTAGATCTATGTTCAGGCGCTTGCACTTATCTATACCAGATCTCAAAAAGAGAAAAAAGAAAAAGAGTGAATTCTATTTTTAACCTATTGCTTCACATTTGAGACAGATTTTACCCCATTTAGCAGAAATTCTCAATATTTATCCAATTTAGTGAAACTTGTGCCACAGATTACCCCAATTAATTTTTCCTCAATTCAGTGCTGACTCTGTATGACACGTAGGTGAGTAAATATTGAAAACTACCACGTTATAGGTAAGTGTCCCTCAGAACTACCATTTTTTTGTTCGCCAAAAACCTACTGAATTTCTCCTAAAAATTTACTAAAAACTACCATTTTAAGTTAGGTACCAATTTGGGCTGTTTAAACGTGAATATGATAGGTCTGGCCCACCTGTCATAATGTGGATGACATAATGTTGATTAGAAATGTTCTAAAGTTTCTTAGACAAATAAAATATTCATTGAAATTTTTTTTATGAAAGACCGAGGCAAAAGCAATTTGTATGTATTGGACATAAAAGGTTTATAGAGACGGATCATGATGTTCAGAAGATCACCGACGGCACCCGCGCCCGGGCAACAATCATCGTCTATAGTGAGTAAACATGGTCTATGTGGTTGCTTAAATATGAAAATGAAGTTTTCATAGATGTTTTTAAAGATGTAGTAGTAGTAGATGAGTAGCTGTGACAATGTGAAGCAAGTTTTTTTAAATGATAATTGATTCGTCTAGCTTTTCAAGTTTAAACATCTTTGTATCGCATGAAAAATCAGAGTGACATATGTTTTGCTGGAGTGTTGATTCATTTCCGTTCCGGCAAATTTCAGGCACTCGGTATGTCCTATTTTAGCAAAGGTCATGCCGGATTTTTTCCGTGAATTTTAGCATGACTTGTGCTAGAATCTAGGAAATATCGAGTGCCTTGGATTTGCCGGAAAGAGAATTAGACGGTATTTCAGGTTGACTTTAAGTCTGTCGGAGCTCCATACATGACAGTCAAAAAATCAGTGAGGGAAAGTGTCCACCATATATGAGAGAAGAAGGATGCCGACTATTGTCGTGGGGTGTCGTTTCTCCTTCACTAGCGCTGCAAATATGCAGTGTGTGCGTTAGATTTATAGACAAGACAAATCGAAAGTTTTCCATGAAAATTATGTTTGCTGAGGATGGCAAGTTTAGTTCGCGAGCATGGCAAATTCGCTCCAGTTTGTTTTGCCAGAAAATTGACGTTCTTGCAAACTAAATTTGTCATCGTCGCGCCAATATAAATTGCTATGAAAAACGTTTGGTTTGCCATGCCTAAAAATCTTGAAGTCTTACCGTAATAAAAAATAAAAGTTCTTGAAGTCGGATTTTTAGCATTTTTGAAATTTAAGGCTGCCTAATATTTTTTGCATCACTGCATGCAAATATGACTTGTGCTGGAGCACCGGTTTTAACCCAAATGGCCATAAACAAGGGTTTTTGAGCGGCAGCATTTTTAATCATGTGAGATGTTCTTGGCACCTTTCGCGTTAGCACCGCGGCCAAAGCGGACGAGACTTGCCTGCTCCCCCATCGTGTGCCCATCCGTGCTCCCATCTACGTGGCTTGATTTGATTGGAGCAAAATAAGGTCTGGCCCCACCCTCTTAAAATCAGGGGGAGATGATTAGATTAGAAAGAAAAAAAGAAAAAAGACAGCCGTAGGATTAAGTGGGAGCACGGATGAGAGCACGAGGAAGGAGCAGGCAAGCCCGATCCGGCCAAAGCGCTAGGGGTTTGAAGTCAGAAAGCAAATAGTGTAATGGGAATTTTTTTATGGGGAAATGGTCTGGTAGCGACGTAGGGCCAGGCTGCCGTGTATGTCGGCAGCATTTCTCCTTGCTTTCCTCGGGCCCACGCGTGAGTCATGGGTGTATCAAATTGCACACACTTATCCTCTCTTCCTCACGCTGGGTGCACCGGTCCCATGTAGCACTCATATTTCGACGGACCGCGCAACAGTTGCTTGGATCCGCACGGCTGGATCATCGCGGCCCGGTAGCCTTCCCATCTCCGGCCCACCGAAGCATGAGTGCTACAACGATTGATGCGCCGCCATGGTAAGGAGAGGATTAGGATGGCCGAGGCCCGCCTCGCTGCCGACATGGTAATGGCGTGCGCGGTCATAGAGGAGAAAGTCATTTGTTCCCGTATCCTAAGAAGCAGCAGCGGGGGAACAGGCAAACCCTCGCCGAGAGCAAAATCAGGCGGTCCATACCATGGTTGGACTGCCTCCAAAGGAAAGAAAGAGGGCAGCAATGGGTCGGCCAATTATAACAACGAGTAGACCCTGCTGGATCCATTTTGCGTTTTCGAGCGCTGCTTCTGCGAGAAAGACGACAAAGACACCAGGAAGGGCAAGGACAACTGTGGGTGATCTTCTCCATAGCTAATACTCCCTCTGTTCATTTTATGTAAGGTGTATCTTCTTGGCACAGTGACCAATGCACACAAATTCTGAATTTAGGACAAAATTACCCTTTTGTTAGTTTGTTGGTTAACGGCAAGTAAATCAATTAGGCAACCAAAGGAAGAGATGCATGCAATAAGGAGAACGATACTTGGATCTTCTCCATAGCTAAGGGAAGGGAAAGGGCAGCTGTGGTTGATCTTTTCCATAGCTAATACTCCTGCTTCTGTTCATTTATTTAAGGTGTATTTTTTTGGCACTGTGACCAAGACACACAATTTTAGAGAATTTAGGACAAAATTACCCTTGGGTTGTTTGTTGATTAACGGCAAGTAAATCAATTAAGTAAGAAAATGAATTATAAAGAGAGAATGATACTTTCCTTCTTTTCCTATAAAGAGAGATACTAGAAATTCTGAGAGAGATACATTCCTTTTTTCTGTAGTACTAAGAAAGGAATTATAAGAAATCAAAAGAAATGCATCTTACATTGTGTAATCCTATCATAAAATAAATATACCTTGTATAAAAAAATGGAGGGATTGTGTAGGTAGAACATGCCAAATTTAATAGTCTGATGGCATGTCCTGATGTAGTAGTCACATGATCTGTGTTGCATCGTTTACGTATATTGCATGTATGTGTTTTGTATGGATTTAAGATTTGTTAATTGAAGTGTCTGGTCATGCGAAGAAAAATTTAAGATGTGAACGATCACCGCCTGCGAACGCGTTTGTAGATCAAAACGTTGATGTAACCTATACATATGTTTCTCCTGTGGAAAACCAGAGGATGTGAACTATCCACTTTGTAGATTTCTCATGTGGTTTTCCTCTGGTTTTCCTGCGTACCACCGAAGTCAAAGAGGGAGAAGCCGCGTCCTGCATTTCCCCTGCCGTCCCAATATCCGACCACCGCCGCGCAAGTTCGACCAAGAGGCGACTCCGTGTGTGTGTGGGTGGTGGCTTGGCAACGGCGACGGACGGCAGTCGCTCCGCGACGCCAGGTTTCTTCCGGCCCTCATCGTCTATTCTTCTCCTTTCTCTTGGTTTTCTTCCGGCCTTCGTCGTGCAGCCGTGCGAATCCTCATGTCACGCGAGCTACTACTAGACGATAGATCTGAGATCTGAAATTACTCTTCTAGTGGATGGCATGCGGGACAATTGCACACCACGCGGGCGCCGTCTCCGGGAGCGCGCGACCGGAGGCCCCCGAGACGGCGAGGCCGTAGTACTCGACCGCGTAGCTGCGGAGGTCGGGGTCGAAGCGCGACACGACGGCGGGGAGGACCTCCGTGGGATCCGAAGCCCGTGAGGGCGCCGGCGGCAGCTGGCGGCGGAGTCGCGGAGACCGCGGCGGAGTCGCGGAGACTGTAGTGTAGACTAGTGGCGAGAGCAGAGTAGGCGGCGGGCAGAACAGAGCGAGGAAACGGTGTTGGTGGTTATTGATTCTCCCAATCCCCCAACACCGGAGGAGTGGCAGGCGAAGCAGGCGTCAGCTCCCAGGATGCATCCCTCCCCCCATGCTCCCGGCGAGGTTTCCGCTCGTCGGAATCGCTCCCGCCGGTGCTGGTTCCCGGGATGTGGTGGCCCCATCTGCACCCATGCCTCCAAGGCAGTGTCTTTTTGGTGCGTTTCCGGTGGTGCCTCCCCAACGGCGGACCTGCATTTTCCGGTGTCCATGGGTTGCCGGCGCCTCTCCGATCCGGTGCCGGACCCGGTGCACTGCTATGGAGATTGGCGTCTTCTCCAGCCTCTATGGCTTGTCGGTATCCTGATGACCTCAGCCCCGGCTGCCTGGACCTGTGCCCCTTCCCGTTCCTTGCTTGTCGGCATCGGTGGCCGTCGCTTCCCCTACATTGCCTCCCTTGCTCTGCCACCTCCCCAGCCCCAGCTACCTCGGTTCATGTCCAAGACTCATGTGTCCAACGTTGCTCTCCTTGCTGGTGGTTTTTCGACCTACGTTTGACTTTTTCTGACTCACGGTTTCTGTTCCGGTTGCTATGGGATTGCTCAGACCCAGGCTGGGAAGAAATCCCTGCTCGGCTTGCCGGTGCTGGCAGTGGCGACACTCATGAGGACCGTCCTCTCCTTAGAGGCGTTGCCATGGCATCTCTCTGAGCCCCTCCTTGAGCACCAGGGGAAACCCTAGGTTTGATTCTTTTGGATCGGACGGCGACGACGCTCAGCTCGTCTTGTTGTGCTTGTGGTGTCCCCGGTGTTGGACTTGTGGATGTAGGACGTCATGTAGGTTCGGACTGCGCCTCAAGCTAGGGGGTGTAGCTGTGTTGTTTGCTTGTTCGGGTCGAGCACCCCTTGTTTCTTTGCTTTGTACACGTCACCTTGCATTCGTGCATGTTTTGTACCCTTACTTGTACCCATTCTCTTTTTTCTATCAATGGAAAGATACACAAGCTTTGCGTATTCATGGAAAATAGAGTGAATGATATGCACCTAACTTGTTTTTGTTTTGGGTTATCTTCTACAGTTATATTATTCCAAATTGAGGGGCACCATATATGCAATCCCTCTACGGAAGGAGAATAAATTCTTGCAAGTGTTTGTGTATTTGGAAAATAAAAAATGTATGGCGAGTCTAGCAAACATGACAACCTTGAGTGCATACTACAAGATCAAAGTTCAAACCCAAGTGTTGTATCACTGAATTTTTTGAAAGAGATCACAAACAACTTTTCCGATGAGCGAGTACTCGGTAAAGGTGGTTCTGGTGTGGTATATAAGGTAAGATTAAATCATGTCCATTTAGTCTACTTTCAGATACATATGTAACCTATACATATTAACAACACATGTGAAAACAGGGTGTGCTACAAAGTGGGGAAATAATCGCTGTGAAGAGACTTGAGCCATCAATGGCTGGTTCTAGAGTTTATTTCAGAACGAGGTTGATCATCTTATGAGGCTTCAACACCCAAATATTGTGCGATTTCGCGGCTACTGCCATGAAACAGTGTGGTTATATACAGAATTCGAAGGGCAAAAAGTTTTTGCTGAGATCTCAGAAATGTTGCTTTGCTTTGAGTATCTCCCTAAAGGAAGCCTTGATGTGCATCTTTCAGGTATGGCAATTCAATATGGGGCATTTATTGTTTTGAAGTTCTTCGTCTTCCTCTGATATTGTAGTTTGTGTGGTGCTGATCCGCTACGAATGTTACAACGGATTAACATGTGGTGCTGATATCTATTTATGCATAATAAAGCAGAACATACAATAGAAATTTAGTCCTTTCGTATGTTATCTAGAGCTCAGCAGCTGCCGTGAATAAGTTTTAAGGGATAATTACCATGCTGAAGATAGTCAGACGTCGTGGCTGTAGAGGATTAGATAGACATAAGCTAGATTAGAGAATAACTGGGGAGACTAGTTTCTTGCTTGACTCGAAAGTAGAAACATGCCATCCTTATTTAATGGATGCTCTGGTACTCTTTGACCTCTCCTAATATGATTTGAATTTTTGGATCTTCCCTAATATGTGCAATTGGGCTCTTCCACAATCCTGTACTTTCCTAATAGACTCTTACTGCCGCTGCTGTCCCTGCCTTGATACGGTCAACCTATATGTCCACGGCAACAACTAAAAAGGTTTTCAGATAACGTATGTCAAATGCTCTCCTTTTGGTAACAAATGCAGGTGGATCCTCTGAATTTGATTGGTACACGCGCTACAAAATAATCGAGGGGATTTGCAATGGCTTACACTATCTTCACGACCAAATTGATAAGTCTATTCTTCACTTGGACCTAAAGCCCGCGAACATATTGCTTGATGACAATTTGGCACCCAAAATTACAGATTTTGGGCTGTCAAGACAGTTTGATCAGCGTCAAACTATGTCCTCTCCAAATCGTGTTGGTACATTGTAAGTTTAGTGCCTCTTTATATCTTTTAAATCATCAGCAAAAAATGTTTTTCTAGACTTCTAGTCTCTTTAGCACTACAAAGTTAACTCATGTTGTGATGCAGAGGCTACATGGCTCCGGAACGCATCGATGAAGGCATAATCACACCTAAGTCAGACATATTCAGTTTGGGTGTGATAATAATGGAGATAATAACGGGACACAGGCACTACCCAGGTGTTTCTGGAACATCTTCCGAGGACTTTATTGAGCTTGTATGAGAATTCTGTTTCAACTTTCATGATGGAATCCGTTTTAGGAGGCCATGTTATGTTTTATCTTTGTACAGTGACTGAAGATTCTTGTTCTGACTTTGTAGGAACTTAAAAAATGGAGAAACACATTGGAGAAAGCACAGGGGTACACAAATCTAGAAATGGATTGCGAACAGATAAAAAGATGCATTCAGATAGGTCTAATCTGTGTGAATCCTGAGTGGACCGAAAGGCCTACAACAACAAAAATTATCAAGATGCTTCAAGGATTGGAAAGTTTGGATCGTAACATTAGCGATGAGGTAGAGTCATCGGCAGATCAGGTACGGTCACTTTAAGGCAATGCATTTGTGGAACATGTACTATTTGCTAGTCTTTCTTGTTTTCTAGAAACAGTCATCATAATTCATAACCTCTTAAAGTGCACAAAACATTGTATTTTGATATCTGTATCTACAATATTAAAAGCGCTACAAACTACAAACACACTACTACCAAATCCAATATGTTACTGAGAATAGCAAGCAGATTATAGCTGTAACCCATCAAGTATCTTGGCTGCTGAAACTTGTAGAGTCTTTTATTAGGTCTCATTAAGAGTCAAGTACCTATGTGGTTTTAGGTGTTCACCTGTTTCAGTCGATTTATCATGGCTGTAGTTGTATGTAGTTCACATTTGGTATGGTAGGATTGATTTATTTTTTCTAACAAAAGCTCAAATTAATTAGTTAATTTTGATTTCCAGTACCTATCTTACTCCAACATGTTTTTATTTTACTTATTTTTGGATAACATTCATAAACGTAATATGTATAAATTTGCTCAACTCATAAGTAATTACTCCCAAAGTGTACAACCAGAACAAGTGAGGTATTATTAAAGAGCGTTGTAATACACATTGAATTTACTTGAAATTGTTATTACAAGCTAAATAGATACTGATTTAGTAATAAGGTAGTAGTAAAAATATGAAAAGGTATTGCTCAATAAAAATGGAACCTTGCAAAAGTAATTAAGCATGTACAACACAAGCAAGTTGGCACAAAAACTTTTTGGTGGCGACATGCACATACACAATTCATCCTCAATATTGCAACTGATGTTGCTTCCTCCAGTTCCCTAAAAGTTGTCGTGCAAACTATTAAACATTTGAATTTTACTATATTTAACAACATACATACTTGAATGTCATATGCACAAATTTGTCTTGGAGCGTAATTTCACGTTATATTTCAATAAAAATTTGTAGTCAAAGTTGTCCTTTTTAGACCGACGATGTAAAATTTTTATTTATCTTCTCCTCACCTACTGTCAGATCTCAAATGGACTCAAAAAGCACAGCGATTGCTTTGGGGTTACTGAAGAAGGAAAGCTGTCTCCTAAAAATACATTATGTATTGGGATATTGGAGCAAGCTGAAAGAAGGGAACCAGAACTTGGGGAAGCATCGGTTTCTCTTGCAATGGCTGGTGACTGCCTACATGGAAAGTTGTTGTACCTTGAAAACCGAGGTAATCCTCATCTACAAATCATGCAGTGTTGCTTGATCTTTTCAAAATTGTCTGTTTTCATGGACTTAGTGGTGTTGCAGTTCTCCATGGGCAACTAGCTGACATGCTACTTTTTTCCTCTCTGGGAAGTTGTGTTTCACAAAAATATTTTCATGCCATGTAGTTGCTTTGGCGATGATATTGTTCCCAGCCGAGGCAAGAGTAGCAATGGAAGTTGCTCAAGTGAATGGTACTTCAGAATTTACCCTTGGTTCTAGTGCAAATCCACTTACGGAGATACAACGGACAACCTTTGATCTAAATGAAACTCCTTTCAAAATGAAGGATGTGTACTTATCTCGGATGAGAGTGCTCTCCAAAACAGGTGAGGCACAGCTTGCCTTTATATAACAATGGACTTTCTATATTATTTATATTATCAATCTGATAATGTTCTCTTCTTTAGCTTATCTGTTGAAACATTCTCAATAAGAAAGCTGGTGTAACTGAAGTTGAAATCCCAGATTTTATCCCCCATCTCCTGTTAATAGGCCTATTGTTGAGTGCCTTAAAAGATTTACACTATCTTGCAAATCAATTGGAAGAGTGTAATTCTTGGCTTAACATCAATGTGTGAATGGTGAACAAATTAACCCCGCAAAAAATGGTGAACAAATTAGCACTTTTGTGCTCTTTAAGGATGGTAATCCATATGGATCTAAAGAACTATTGAGTGAAGACCAAATATGTACACTTGACTATAATCATGCAAAATGCTAATCAGGGGTTAATTGCTAATGATTGGTCTTGCTTGTGTGTAGGGGGTGGCGATTGACCTAGTTGTGCATAATTCTTTTGGGATTCGATTAAAAAATGATATTTAACCAGATTTTTGGATCTGGACTAATTGCAAGTGAATGTTTATACCAGTTGAACTTGGCAAACGCTTCTTCCCGCGTTGTTCGGATGTGCTGGAGAAGATGATGGATGATGAACCAGGGCTGGCTGCCCTCGGAAGTGATTACAACCTCTGAGATGAATAGGTTTCATGACCTGCCAGATGTGCTTCAGAAGGCGTTCACTGCAGGTAAGCGGAAGCAGCAGAGCAGCATGGCGGAGCAAGATGTGGTAGAGCAGGTCCAGGGGCAGGGCGCCGTGGCTGGTACTGACAACGGGAGTAGGAGGATTGCTTGATCGCCCGTTGCTATAGATTGGTATGGCATTAGTGCGTAAACTTTCCTCCTAACGGATCAACTGTGATACAGAATTTGTAAGATTTCTGTCTCGCCTCCTACCTAATCATATTCTAATCCAATTGGAGTTGTTAATTTGTATTTAAATCCATAACAGGAAGCCGTGACGATGTACTTATATTGCCCGTAAGTTGCCCGTATGTGTTCGTGCTGCTGCCGCCTCTCGTCCATGTAAAATTTGGACCAAACCATAGTTTTATCAGTTCAGTTTGTTGCCTTTCTTGGGCGTGCTTCGGTTATGCTTCCTGTCATCTTTTGGATGTAACAATAGTTTCTGGTGGTAGCTGCAGTTTGTTAGATAGCTGGGACCTTGGTCTTGGCAAACAAGACTGAACCTTGTTTTTTTTTTTCAGCAATGAAATATTTTGGGGGCCCTTATAGAAAAGGTTTTTATTTTCCATTTTCAAGTGGTTCTATAATACCCTAAAGATCAATATATTTTAAGAGTAGGGAATTTCGTAATGTCTGATTCAAAATCCAAAATAAGTGTGCATTTCAAATTCCAATTGTTGAAACTTAATCTCTATCTCTACTAGTAACAGTAGGCTCTCGTGTCCAGCTAGTGGGCCCCTGTCTCAAGCAAACGCTCCTTTCTTGAAGCCTTTTTGATACTGCTGATCATGAATCGTACTGTGTGAGTATTTCGTTTGACCTTTTATATTTGGTTTCTGAACGCATGCTCTTTTGTGATTACCATTTCAATTCATGCCCTCTAGAAGACACCTCTGTGCTCGGATAAGAAGCTCTGAGACGCTGAGAGCAGGTGACTGCTTATTCTCTGTTCTGAAAATTGAGTGGAAATGAGATCAGGTTTCACCTACGATGGTTCCACCTGGCAATGACCGTACGGAGCCGGATCCTCTAACATTACAGAGCGAAGTCAGGGCTAGACATCCCTTCAGGAAACGGACACACAACACCTCTCCCTTCTCATGCACGTGACCTGCTCTTTCTCTTTCTTCTCTTTTGGAGGGAAAAGTCACCCAGCTTGGCGCCAAAACCACACCCGTGAGTTGCTTCCCTCCACTTCTTCTCCACTTTCCCCTCCACTGTTTGTACTGCACCTCACTTTTTCTCTTTTCCTCTTCTCTTTTGGAGCATCTGCCACTCCCAGCACAGCAATACTGCTTTTCTCCTCTTCTCTTTTGGAGCATCAGCACATCCAAAATGCTCTTTTCCTCTTCTCTTTTGGAGTATCAGCACAACAAGCACCTGGCCTGATCAAATACAACATCAAAATCAGAATTTAGAGGCTGATCAATGGAGAATCAAGATCCAAACAAGTAAGTTTTGCTTTTTATGGATCTTTTCAGTAGGAGTTGCACATGTTAAACCAGTTCTTGTTGGTGTCACTATGTAGCAAGTATATCATGAAACAAATCTGCACCTCTCCTCTTTCTTTTGTATGGATTAGTTAGAATAATCTTTACTTGTTTATTTTATAGGGCAAATGTCACACCTAGCTGGAAACCTCAACTTGGCATGAAATTCGATAATTTGGATGAGGCATGGGACTTTTGGAGGTACTATGGAGGAAGAATGGGGTTCAGTACTTCAGTGTTAGAAAGAGGTTTACAACTCGGAGTAAATTTGATGGTGTAGTGACTTCATGCAGATATGTATGTTTCAAAGAGGGGAAGAAGTCTGCAGATAAAAGAGATAACCTAACTAAGACAGGCCGAGCTGAAATTAGAACTGATTGTGAGGTCCGTATGTCTCTTACAATAGACCGTGAAGTCGGAAATTATGAAATATATGATCTTTGTCTTGAACATAATCACATGCTTCAGCTGCCAGAAGCATGCCACTTGTTGCCATCACAAAGAAGGATCTCTAAAGTGCAAGCTTTTGAAATTGAAATAGCTGATGACTCTGGTATTGCACCAAAAAATGCTCATGAATTTGCTAGTCGACGTGTTGGTGGTTCAGCTGGTTTAACTTACACACGCGTAGATCACAAGAACCACCTGCGAACAAAGCGCCAAAGAGAATTGAAGTATGGTGAGGCTGGACGTATGTTGAAGTATTTTCAAGACAAAGCCATTGAGAATCCTTCCTTTCAATTTGTTATACAGTTGGACAGTGAGGAACAAATAACAAATATATTCTGGGCTGATGCCAAAATGATCATAGGTTATGCTCATTTTGGTGATGTTATGACCTTTGACACTACTTTTGGGACAAATAAAGAGTACAGGCCATTTGGTGTGTTTGTTGGATTCAATCAATTCAGAGAAACAGTAGTATTTGGTGCTTCACTTCTCTATGACGAGACATTCGAATCTTTCAAATGGCTATTTCATGCCTTCTTGTCGGTACATAACCAGAAGCAGCCACGCACCATATTTACTGACCAAGATAGTGCTATGGGGAAGGCAATTGGGCATGTTTTTTCAGAATCAATACATGGGCTGTGCACTTTGCACATTATGCAAAATGCTATCAAGCACCTACCCAGCAAAGAGAATAGTGAAGACAACGAAGACGATGTGGATGAGGGAGATAATGAGGAAAATGAATCATCTCTTCTCAAAGATTTCAGTGCTTGTATGTTTGAATACGAAGACCGAGAAACATTTGAAGATGCTTTTAATGTTATGAGAAGCAAGGTGAAAAAGCAAACTTGGATGGATAGTATTTATAAGGTAAAGGAGAAGTGGGCAGAATGTTTTATGAGAGATGCTTTCACTTTGGGAATGCGAAGCACACAACTGAGTGAAAGTTTGAACAATGACCTCAAGAATCATCTCAAGTCAGATTTAGATATCAACCGCTTTTTTCATCATTTTGAAAGAGCCGTGAAAGTGAAAAGAGACACTGAGATAAATTCAGAGTACGAGTCTAGGAAGAGTCTACCTAGAATCAAAATCCCCACACCAATGTTGCAACAAGTCAGTAGTCTTTATACTCCTGCTATATTTGAAGCTTTTCAAACAGAATATGGGAGGTCAATGGCAGCAAGTGCTCATATACTACCTGGAGACAATGAATACATGGTTAAGATTGAAAGGCTTATTGATGGGCAATATGCAACATTTGAAGAAGAATAGAAGAAGAATACAAAGTTGTTGGAGACAATCACCAACAAACGGCTTCATGTAGTTGTGGGCAGTTTGAGAGAGTAGGAATTTTGTGTGCTCATGCTTTGAAAGTTCTTGATTTAATGAATATCAAGTTGTTGCCGGCACACTACATTTTGAAGCGATGGACAAGAGAAGCACGGTCAGGATCCATCAAAGATTGTTGTGGACGGACTGTAGTTGAAAATCCAAAGTTGGATGCCATCACCCGATACAATTTTCTTATACACATGTGTTGTGAGTTGGCAACTCTAGCAGCCAACTCTAAAGAATATTGTATTGTCATCGAGAATGCACTTATTAGTGCTACTAAGCAAGTGAAGGAACTATTGGGTGCACGCACAACTAATGTTGAAGACAGATGCCATGTCCAGGTGGCTCAATCATCAAATGAATCATTGAGTGGTACACAAGTGACTCAAACATCAAATGAATTGTTGAGTGCTGCACGTCTGAAGAAAAAAGAGGTTAAGAAGAAAGGCTCTAAAAGAAAATTAGGTTTCCTTGAGAGGCAACACAAGAGGAGGAGGAAAACACCATGTGCGACCACAGAGAAAAAAGAAAGAGAAGATTGTCCCATTAGCCAGCAGGGAGAAAAGGAGAACATACCGTCACAGACTAGTTCAGTAAAGAAGGTTGTCTAAAAAAATCTTCAAAAAAGACCAAACCAATACCAAAACCGAAGGAAGCAAGCACTGCAAAATATGAGTTCATGAAAAGTTTCACCAATCTGTTGACAGCTCCTATTGTTAATGACATAGATGTTGACACATTCTGAATGGTGGAGTCCTGGTAGCTAGTAAGGTAGGAATTATTTTGGCTGCTACACTTTGTACTCTATGTTCTGAATGTCCCAAATGTTCTGAATGGTGGAGTACTGGTAGCTAGTAAGGTAGGAATTATTTTGGCAATGTAAGGATTTACTAAGTTCTCTTATGTATCTACCTGGTGGGTTTTATGATTCACAATTTGTATCCTTTCATATCACCAATCACAAGACAAATCAATGCCAATTGGTTCAAAGATGCAGTGGCTACTAAGCACTTCCCACGCACCAAGTATTCAGAAGATATAAGCAGTTCAGTTGATCCACGCAGTACTGACCTGCGATGGAGGAAGTTAGAGGCGCAAGCGGTGCAGATGGAGGTGTCGCCGACGATTGGAGGACGCTGACGGGCGGCGTAGACGGAGGGGCGGCACGGGCAGACGGCGTGGACGGAGGTACGACGCTGGCGGCGCGGACGGAGATGCCGCCGACGACTGGAGGATGCGGACGGGCGGCGCAGACGGAGGGCACGCGGGCGGACGGCCGGCGTGGACGGAGGAGCGGCGCTGGCAGGCTGCGCGGACGGGCGAGTTCGGCGAATCGTGGCGGCGCGAGTGAGGACTGGGCGGTGCCAGCGCCCAGCGGTGGCAGAGGAGTCGGGAGAGTTTCTTTTCTTTTTTCTTTTTTTTAGTGACGCTCGCGTCCGTTTTCTGAAGGGATGTCTAGCCCTGACTTCGGATCCGGCTTCCGTGTTTACGTGTCGTGCTTTTGTTGAAGGCATTGCGTGAAGTCTGCTTGGATGTGCTTTTCAAGGTGAAAACCCCAAATCCAACCTTTAGTGATTCGGAGAGGGAACATCAAGAGTAGTCATTGGGCTTGCTTGCCCAACTCCAGGTGCGGCTACCAGCACATTGTTCGACCCAAACAATGGATTCAGTCGTAAGCACACGAGACAATAAGATGAATGGTAAGGATCGTGATTGAAAAGCTCCAAGAGAACTCACCAAGTTGAGGCCAACAACATGAGGAGGAGGGTTCGGTGCCCGTGGCATAGATCTGTCTGTTCATGGCAAAAAGTCCGTCTAGCAGCTCTTTCAATGACTGCACATGCACATTATGTGTCACGATGATGGACCGGTCTTCATCCCGCGATCTCTGTGCCTCCTCCCACGGTCCCTTCTCTTCATCCAGCCGGGTCTACAACATGTCAATGCAATGTCATCAGCGCTGCAATGCAGACATGCACGACCATTGTATTGACGAATGAAGAAGAATTGACTTGAATTTCCTCAAAAATGACCACGGAATGTACACGGTGAGGCTCTATGCTAGGACTTGAGATCGTACTCATAACACGAGTCGTGGAGAGCCTGCGAAGGTTGAGGCCTGGACGGAACCGCATTAACCCCCGTCCACCCACCCGGCCTGCTGCCTCTAGAGATACTTGGCCCAGTTCTTTTGGCTCAATTCTGAAGAATTACTGCCCGGAGAATCACAATCGCAAAAGAACTCGTTTCTTCCCCAGAAATCATCTCAGAATTATCAGAATCGCCGGTGTATTTGAGAATCATGAAAACTCGGCAATTTTGGCAATTCTAGTTGGGCCTCAAAAGAAAACTGTTCGGTTTGAACTACTACCCCTATTGGGGACTTAAATTACAGCCAATATGTCACTGGGCCAGCTTGACCGCGCGACCTCAAACAACAATTATATGTTAGAATTAAAGAAAAGAACTGGACAGACAATTCTATGGGCAGATGATTCTATGGGCAGTTTCTAGAATCGTAATTCTCCAGAATTATAGGGCGAAAAGAACTGGCCCAAGAGCCACTTCGATAGGATCACACTTCTCCCCGTCCATCTCCTTGTACTTGTCAGTGTATTTCTTTCTCTTTAGACGGGTTTTAGGACTGATCCACTCATTATCTGGGTTATTACTTACTGGACACATCTAGCGAGTGGCTGTTAGCTCGTTAAACATTCGGGGTGGCCGGCCCTATATAGAAATATTTTGTCTCCCATAATTCATATTAGGAAAAGTACTTTGTGAACAGGAAAAAAGGATATCCATATGTACAAGTGTGAATGCATTTAATTTAGGTTTTAGACTTCTAAAAATCCATGACTTTTGAACCGAATATCAAAATTAAGATCCATTTTCACCGTTGGAATCCTTGCGACGTGCTCTTCGAAACTAGATCTCGCATGATTATGTTTTGACTAATTTTTTGTTTGCAATTAACTCCCCATTTTGTGCAACTGACTAGTAGTCGATGTGCAATTAACTCACAGTCGACGTGCAACTTTCCCCAACTCGTGGACCTGCATATTTCATTGATACAAACATGTGTGAACGCATTAAATTCGAGTTATGTTTTTCTAAAAAATCTCATAACTTTTGAACCCAACATTGAAATTGAGATCCGCTTTCACCGTTGGAATTCCCAAGACATGCTCTTTCAAACTAGATGTCGTATGGGTATGTTTCGACGAATTTTTATATGTGCAATTTATTCCCTGAGATGTGCAACTGCTTAGCAGTCGATGTGCAACTATCTGATTATCGATGTGCAACTATTCCCCATACCTGTGGACATGCAATATTCAATGATGATGCCTCCACCCCAAACTGTCCCCTACCACTAAGATGTGCAACTTCGTTTGCTACTCCAGCCAACTGCCTAGTAATCAATATGCAACTTCCTCTCTGCCCATGGATGAGCATTTGCACTACTCACTGCCTCATCCAACTTCCTAGCAGTGTATGTGCAACTTCGTATGTTGCAGCAGCTGGCTATGCCAACGAGACCCTACAACTCCGCAGTCGTGCATGTGCAACTATGACGCCACACATCCCGCAACCATGATTGTGCGACTATGCCGCCACGTGTGTGCAACTCCTGCAACCGTGTGTGAGCTACTATCTGACGAGAGTGTACAACCCCGTAGTCCATGCAAAAGCAACTATGAATACCAGGGTGTGCAACTCTGCAGTCGCGCATGTGCGACTATTCCCCGTGCATGTGCAATTACCACAGTCCGTGCTTGAGCAACTATGCCGCCGAGAGTGTGCAACTCCATGGACGTGCGTGTGCGGCTATATCGCAACGCCTGTGCAACTCCTGCATCTGTACATGAGCTATTATGCCAACATGAGTGCAACTTTGCAGCCATGTGTGATAAACTATCGAATGAGTGTGCAACTCCGTAGTCGCGCATGAGCAACTACTCCACCGTGCTTGTGCAACTGCCACAACCAACGAGAGTGGGCACCTATGGCGACGAGAGTGTGCAACTTCACGGCCGTGCGTGTGTGATATCTGGACGAAAGTGTGCAACTCTACGGCCACGCACATGCAACTATGTTGACGAGAGTGTGCAACTCTGCAGCCGTGCGTGAGCTACTACACCGACCAACGTGCAGCTCTGTAGTCGTGCGTCTGCGGCTATGCCAACGAAGTGTGCAACTCTATGGTTGTGCATGTGTGACTATACGGACGCGAGTGTGCAACTCTACGACTGCATGTGTGCGACCATGCCGACGTGAGTGTGCAACTCCGTGGTCATGCGTGAGCTACTAAGTCGACGAGAGTGTGCAACTCTATGGTTGTGTGTGTGTGCATCTATGCTGTCGCGCGTGTGCAACTCCCGCAATCGTGCGTGAGCTACTATGTAGACGAGAGTGTGCACCTCCACGGCCGCGCATGTGCAACTATGCATATAGGAGTGTGCAACTTCACGCCATGTGTGTGCGACTATACGGATGAGAGTATGCAGCTCTGTGACCGTGCGTGTGCGACTATGCGGACGAGAGTGCGCAATCCTGTAGCCGGACGTGTGCTGTTGGATTTACGGATGGGCTTACACTATTAGAAAACAGGGCTTTGGTCCAGGCCGGGTCAGCCCATTAGTCCCGGTTCAGTCCAGAACCGGGACCAATGTGGGCATTGGTCCCGGTTCATGAGCCCAGGGGGCCGGCCGGGCCACGTGGGCCATTGGTCCCGGTTCATCTGGACCTTTTGGTCCCGGTTGGTGGGATGAACCGGGACCAATGGGCTGAGCTCCTGGCCCATCACCATTGGTCCCGGTTCGTGGCTTGAACCGGGACCAAAGGCTCCCCTTTAGTCCCGGCTCATGTCACCAACCAGGACCAATGAGGTGCCTATATATACCCCTCGCTCGCGAGCAGAGCACCCCAGTGCTCTGTTTTTCTCTGGCCGAGGGGGAGAGGGCTTGGTGGTGCTCTAGCTCACCTCCTATGCACACAAGGTGTTCGATGGAATGCCCGAGCCACACTACTTAAGCTTTCTCCTCTCCAAGCTCGACCTCCAAGCTTCATTTCCATAATATTTGTCTAGGTTTAGCGGTCCGTCACGCCCCGTCCCCGTCTTCACCGCCGTCGATCACCCGCGCCGAGCTCATGACCGGCACCACCGTGGTGAGCCTCTTGTTCTTATCTTCTTTCTGAAAGGAAAAATATTCTTACTTGTATGTTTACATAGATACTTGTATTATTTTCTTACTTTTATTATTGCATCTTATATAGTGCGATGGTTTTGGTATCCGCCCCCGTCGGCCCTCCTCCTGTCTATGATTCGGATGTGGTATATATATTATCTTTATAACTATTGGTTCATTTATTGTTTATGAAAATTATGCCGACCAACGTGACATAGATTTTATTTATGTAGGATGTATGTGAATCGGAAATGCCAACCGACCCTATTATCGAGAGGTTAAATTTAGTTGAAGGAAAAAATAAAAAAAATTGAGGAGGAGAAGATGATATTGGAGTTACATGTTGCGGATGTCGTCGATGATCACAAGATCAAGATGGATGCAATGCACTTGAAGATTAGAAAGATTAGAAAATGTGCCATTCATACCGAGGCTTGGTATCATTATGCCGTTGGATCAATTGTTACCTTGGTTGCGATTATGATCACATTTGTTTTCGCATTGAAATGTTTTACATAGTTTCAATGTATGGTTTAATTAATTAGATGCTCTGGAGAGCTATATGTTGTTAGATGAGAACTATGTATGCACTTTGGTTTTAATGTGATGATGAACTTTTATTAATTTGGACACTTAATTATATATAATGCACGCAGATGAACCGGCAATGGATGTACGGTGACAGACACACCCGCGAGTACATTAAGGGCGTGCATGAGTTTCTCGATGCGGCTGAGGCAAACAAGCAGAATGGTTTTATGTGTTGTCCATGCACTGAATGTGGGAATACGAGGTCTTACTCTAACCGGAAAATCCTTCACTCCCACCTGCTTTACAAGGGTTTCATGCCACACTATAATGTTTGGACAAGACACAGAGAAATAGGGGTTATGATGGAAGACGACGAAGAAGAAGAGTACGATGACAACTATGTGCCCCCTGAATACGGTGATGCTGCAATGGGGGGAGCTGGTGAAGATCAAGAGGAACCAGACAATGTGCCCAATGATGCTGCAACGGGTGAAGCTGCTGAAGATCAAGAGGAACCAGACGATGTGCCCGATGATGATGATCTCCGCCGGGTCATTGTCGATGCAAGGACGCAATGCAAAAGTCAAAAGGAGAAGCTGAAGTTCGATCGCATGTTAGAGGATCACAAAAAAGGGTTATACCCCAATTGCGAAGATGGCAACACAAAGCTTGGTACCGTACTGGAATTGCTGCAGTGGAAGGCAGAGAATGCTGTGGCTGACAAAGGATTTGAGAAACTACTGAAAATATTGAAGAAGAAGCTTCCTAAGGATAACGAATTGCCCGACAGTACATACGCAGCAAAGAAGGTCGTATGCCCTCTAGGATTGGAGGTGGAGAAGATACATGCATGCCCTAATGACTGCATCCTCTACCGCGGTGCATACAAGGATCTGAACGCATGCCCGGTATGCGGTGCATTGCAGTATAAGATCAGACGAGATGACACTGGTGATGTTGACGGCAAGCCCCCCAGGAAGAGGGTTCCTGCGAAGGTGATGTGGTATGCTCCTATAATACCACGGTTGAAACGTCTGTTCAGAAACGAAGAGCATGCCAAGTTGATGCGATGGCACAGTGAGAACCGAAAGAAAGATGGGAAGTTGAGAGCACCCGCTGACGGGTCGCAGTGGAGAAAAATCGAGAGAAAGTACTGGGATGAGTTTGCAAAGGACCAAAGGAATGTATCGTTTGCTTTAAGCGCGGATGGCATTAATCCTTTCGGGGAGTAGAGAAGCAATCACAGCACCTGGCCTATGACTCTATGTATGTATAACCTTCCTCCTTGGATGTGCATGAAGCGGAAGTTCATTATGATGCCAGTTCTCATCCAAGGCCCTAAGCAACCCGGCAACGAAATTGATGTGTACCTAAGGCCATTAGTTGAAGAACTTTTACAACTGTGAAATGGAACGGTGTACGTACGTGGAATGAGCACAGACAAGAGGAATTTAACCTTAAGGCGTTGCTGTTCGTGACCATCAACGATTGGCCCGCTCTCAGTAACCTTTCAGGACAGACAAACAAAGGATACCACGCATGCACGCACTGTTTATATGACACTGAAAGTATATACCTGGACAAATGCAGGAAGAATGTGTACCTGGGCCATCGTCGATTTCTTCCGACCAACCATCAATGTCGAAAGAAAGGCAAGCATTTCAAAGGCGAGGCAGATCACCGGAAGAAGCCCGCCATAAATAAAGCAACAAAGAAAACAAAAAAACTAAAAAAGTGTTTTCAAATTTGAAAACTAATGGCACTAACAGAAAGTTTATAATTTTTCTAAAACTAAAAGCAAAAAGAATAAAAAAATAAAGCAAAAAACAAAAGAAAATAAATAATGCAGAAAAAAAACAAAAAAAAACTGGAAAAAAATAGCAACAATAAGTATTTTGTTGTAAGTAGAAACAAAATAAAATAAATAAAGCAACAGAAAGTTTATAATTTTGCTGACCTAAAAGCAAAAAGAATTAAAAAATAAAGCAAAAAACAAAAGAAAATAAATAATACAGAAAAAAACAAAAAAACTGGAAAAAAATAAAAATAGCAACAATAAGTATTTTTTTGTAAGTAGAAACAAAATAAAATAAATAAAGCAACAAAGAAAACAAAAAAAACAAAAAAAGTGCCACCTACTAGGCACCCACGGCCTGAATACGACTAGAAACCCTACCATGGGCCAGGATTCAGGCCCGCGGGAGGCCCAGTAGGCCCACAGGCATACATTGCACGGTTAGGCCCGAAAGCCTGCTTTAGAGAGGAGCTCGAGAGGGAAGGCGCACCGCACCTTATAAACAGGTGCGGCTCCCTCTCAACTAGCGAGGTGGGACTAAACATTTGGGCGCGGGGCAGCACAAGGCCTTTGGTCACGGTTGGTGGCACCAACCGGGACTAAAGGGGGCATTGGTCACGGTTGGTGCCACGAACCGTGACCAATGCCCCTCTTTAGTCCCGGTTGGTGCCACCAACCGGGACCAAAGGCCGCCGCTTCCCGCCCTTTGGGCTGCTGAAAAGAGGCCTTTGGCCCCGGTTGCTGGCACCAACTGGGACTAAAGGGGGCATTGGTCCCGGTTGGTGCCACGAACCGGGACTAGTTCTCTGGCTATATAAGCCAACACTTGTGAAATTCTCGATTCAGTTCGATCGATCTCCTCGTCCTCTCCTCCGACGACGCCGCCAGGCTGCTCCTCGTCCTCATCACCGCCGAGCCCTTTGGACCACGTCGTCACCTCCCTGAGCCCGCAACGTCCTCGTCGTCGGCATCCCTGAGCCTGCCGCCCTCGTCCCCATCGCCGTGTGCCTCCCCGAGCCCGCCTCCTTGTCCCCGTCACCGCGTGCCGCCTCGAGGCTACCGTCCCCATCACCGCGTGCCGCCCCGAGCCCGCCGTCCTCGTCGCCGGACTCCAGCCGTCGCCGCCCCCCTCAAAGTGAGCCCCCCTCCTTGAGTGCCACTCTTGCGCCCGAGCGCCCCTTGCTCCGCCCCTGCTCCATGGTCGCCGCTGGCCCCGATGCATTGAAGAGCAGAAGGAGAGGAGAAGTAGAGGAGAGGAGAAGTGGAGCAGCAGCAACGCGCTGTCCACTTTTCTGAATTTTTTGGATTTTCTGAATTTTTTGTCCATATAGAAGGTGTTTGATGAAATGCTAGATGGCTTTGGGCATTTTTGGAATTTTTAAATTTTTTTGTGGTGAGGTACTGATGCAAGACAAAGGCAATGGCAAAATTTCAGAATTTTTGGAGTGGTTTAGAATAGGTTTTCAACAAGTTATTTGAATCCGATTCAAATTTCATTTGAATGAAATTTGAAAATTTTGAACTATGGATCAGAAGGTTTTTGGTGAAACGGATTGTGGGTACTGTCATGAAGTTGGAGTAATTTTTCTGGTTGTAAAAGAGTTAGGAAAATTTAGAATATGCTAAATATGTCAAAAATGTTTTTTTCATATGATGTTTTTTTTCATATATGTATTAATTTTTTTATTTAGGTTGTTAATTAGTAGATATCGATTTTAGGTTAGTGTAGAGGAAAAAGTAAAATAAGGAAAAGGAAGAAAAGAGGAAGAAGGAAGAAGAAGAAGAAGAAAAGGAAGGAGTGGAAAAAGGAAAATAAGAAGAGGAAGACTTATTTTTTTCTTCGATGTTCTCCTCTATTCCTTTCTTCTTCTCCTCTATTTTCTTCTTCGATATTTTTTCCTCTTCTTACATGAGGGTGGGAGGGGGTCGATATACCCCCTCTCCGATAACTTCGACATGAGGGGGGGTCACCAAGGGTTCGAGGGGCGAGGGTCGGAAACTATAGGGTAGAGGTTCAAGGGTCACCGAGGGTTCGAGGGGCGAGGGTCGGGAACTAGGGTAGAGGTTCGAGGGTCACCGAGGGTTCGAGGGGCGAGGGTCGGGAACTAGGGTAGAGGTTCGAGGGTCACCGAGGGTTCGAGGGTCGTCGAGGGGTCGAGATGTTGCCTAGTGTCAAAGTATTAAAGATCCATGGCTTCATCATTAGACGGAAGTAACCGGGGCATGATGGTACGAAGTTGTGCAAAGTTGTTTTGGAACGGAGTTTCGGATAGAATAATTCGCCTTTTTGTACGAATTTCAGCAAAGGCCTTCCAAATAGGGATATTGGAAGGCTCTTGCTGAACTTTGTATGAAAAAGCGAATTATCCTATCCGGGACTTCGTTCCAAAACAACTGTGTAGACTTCGTACCATCATGCGCCTGTTACTTTCGCCTAATGATGAAGACATGGTTTTGTTGACTCCTTTGACACTAGGCAACCTCCCGACCCCTCGGCGATCCTCTCGAACATGAGAGGAAGAAGAGGATCGTCGAGGGGTCGAGGGTTCCAGGGTCGTCGAGGGTTTGAGGGGTCGAGGATCGCCGAGGGGTCGAGAGAGGTTTCCTAGTGTCAAAGTATTGAAGAAATCCATGGCTTCATCATTAGCCGGAAGTAACCAGGGCATGACGAAGTCCTCCAAAGTTATTTTGGAATGGTGTCCCGGATAGGATAATTTGCCTTTTTGTATGAATTTCAGCAAAGGCCTTCCAAGTAACGATATTTGGAAGGTTCTTGCTGAACTTTGTACCAAAAAGTGAATTATCCTATCTAGGACTCCGTTCCAAAATAACTTTGGAGAGCTTCGTACCATCATGCACCTGTTACTTTCGCCTAATGATGAAGACATGGTTTTGTTGAATCCTTTGACACTAGGCAACCTCCCGACCCCTCGGCGATCCTCTCGAACATGAGAGGAAGAAGAGGATAAAAAAAGAAGAGGAAGAAGAAAAAAAAGAGGAGAAGAAAGAATAGAGGAGTTCTTCTCCTCTATTCTTTCTTCTCCTCTTTTTTTTCTTCTTCTTCCTCTTTTTTTTATCGGGAACGAGGGTTGTCGAGGGACATAGATGTAGTGTCGTCGTTTTCGATATACCCCCTCCCGATAGCTTCAACACGTGGGGGGGGTCGATATTACCCCCTCCTTGAAGCGTTCTCGAGGCCACCCCAAACCCTTGAAGCGTTGTTGAGGCCACCCCAAACCCTAGAGAAGCAGCGTCGAGGCCACTAATTAATATATATGATTCCTTACTATGGTTAGGTAGCTAGTTCTACGTTTGCCACTAATATATCCATCTGTCATGTTTGAATAATAATTGCCATGTTGTAAATATTTGTAGAAACTATGGACACCGCCTGAGACGAAGCAAAAGAAGCGTTGTTGAGGGACATAATCGCAGAAGGAAGTGATGCCGTCTCGTTGTTTCTCAACGACACCGATGGTCTGGAAGGAGAGGGTGAAGAAGCTGGCTACGGTGACCTAATGCCGGTGCAAGAAGAAGAACATGAGGACGGCTCCGGTGACCCAATGCCAGTGCAAGGAGACCGTGATGACGGCTCCGGTGACCGAACCGAGTCCGGCCAGGTATATATATTAGTTAAGCCTGTGCTGACTAGCTAATTGATGCATTCATTGTTTTGGTATGTACACATATTAATTAAGTCTTTGTTCTTTTTTCTATCCCTCCGGATCGAGCACAACTTCGGTAAAGAGACGAGGCCCGAAGAAAAAGTTGAGCTCGGATGAAAGGTTTGAGATCATAGCAATCGCGCCAGACGGCCAACCGATTGAACCCATCTGAACAAAGAACGCATTTGTTGCTCAGTGCGGGGTTCTGGTTAGGGACAAGATCCCGATCAGCATCCAGCAATGGTTTAAGCCGGCTACAGAAGACCCTGAGGTGTCTTATGTCAATGACATGCAGAAAAATGATCTTTGGACTGAGCTGAAGTCAAATTTCACCCTACCGCCAGAGGATAATCCAGAGAACCCAGTTAAAGAGCAATTAATCAAGTCTTTTGCTCTTAAGAGGATGGCAGAACTATTCAGGAGGTGGAAGAAAGAGCTGAATAAGTTTGTCGAAAATAATGAGACACCAGAATTCAAGGGCAGATATGAGAAGATCAGAGATCACTGGCCCGCATTTGTGGCCCACAAGACATCAGAAAAGAGTAAGAAGATGTCGGCGAAAAACAAGCAAAATGCTGCGAAGAAGAAGCATCACCATCGCACGGGGTCAGGTGGCTACCTCGTAGCCCGGCCTAAGTGGGCCAAGACTGAGAATGATCTGATTGATAAAGGGATCAAACCAGAGACAATTAACTGGCCAGACTGTTGCCGGACTTGGTTCTTCGGGGCTGGCGGAACCTTGGACCCTGTAACAAGGAAGTGCATTTGGACGAACGATCAACTGGACATACCAGTCAGGAAGCTTCAGCAGTATATCGAAGCAGCGCAGCAAGGGACGTTCTTTCCAGACAGAGAGAACGACGAGCTCACAATGGCCCTCGGGAATCCTGAGCACCCTGGACGGACACGAGGCACGCCAGGCTCCATTCCGTGGAAGGTTGGGTTTCCGGACGCTGGCGGTTACAAATCCCATGAGAGGAGGAAAAAAGTGCAGCAGACCCAAATGCAGGCGCTGCAAGCAAGGGTACAAGCGATAGAGGAACGAGAAGCAAATCGCAGCAAATGTACTGCCGAAGCTTCCCCCGAAGCTACCCCGCCATCTCAGCGGAGAAGCAGCGTGGCTTCCACCGAGCTGCTTCAGTCGGAGCATGCCTTGACGGCTCCTGCCAGCTATCCTATGGATGCTATCACGGAGTCTCAAAATTGCCACCTTATGACGCAATGGATGAATTTGAAGGTCAAGGCGGCTGTTGGATCTATTTATCCTACTGAACCCGGCGCAACTTTTCACTGCCGGCCGATTCTAGAAGGATATGCTAGGGTGATGGTGGATGAAATAACGGAGGGATTTGAGGACCTCCAGCTTGACCACCCTACCGGTGAAGGGGAGACTAGGCTGGGGTCTGCTCTGAAGACTCCATGCCTATGGCGGAAGGAGCTCATCAACCTTCCGAACTGGACACCTCCGCCTCCTCCTCCTCCTCCTCTGGCAAGTCAGGGCACTCTGCCTCCTCCACCGCCTCCTCCTCCGGCGAGTCAGGGCACTCCGCCTCCTCCACCGCCTCCTCCTCCGGCGAGTGATGATCAGGGCACTCGACCGGCTCCTTCTCCAGCGCGTGGTGGCACTCCGCCTCCTTCTCCGCCTGCGCCGACGCGCCCGAGCAGCCAGCCTCCTCCTTCTCCGCCTCGTCAGCAAGGGCGGAAGAGACCTGCCGCCGCTCCGGCTGCTCCGGCGCGTCGTAGTCCTTCTCCTCCGCCTCATAAGCAAGTAAAGAAGACAACCGCTCCGTCTCCTCGGCCGGCGTCTAGCAGTACAGCTAGTGGCGGGAGGACATACAGATTCGGTCCTTCTCTGAAGACTCCAGAGAATTTACCATACGAGAGGACCCCGGAGGAGAACGCCGAGATCGCACGAACCGAAGTGGATGACTGGTTTCAAGGGTTGAAATCAAAGAGACATCCACTTCCGGAGGAGAAGGTAGATCCGGTGAAAGTGAAGCGCACTCTGGCTGCCCTGACAAAACCACCCAAGTCTTCGCCAAAAGGAAACTCTGAGCGCATTATTGGAAAGGTATTTGCCGAAGCGGAGTGGTCGGGAAGTACTATCAGCGATCAAAGGCTGAAAGAACGACGAGCTGGGAAACAAATTGCCCAGCTCGGCGAACAAGCGAAGCAATCGTGCCCCCCGCTCAAGGTGCCTAGCCACAACGTCGCTAATGATCTGAGGATGGTGCCCGGTTATAGCAATCTTGCAGATTACCTGCCCGACGATGTACATTATGAACCCATGGAGGTGCAGATACAAAGATACGAGTACGGGAAGCCTCTCGTCAAAGATGAAAGATCTCTATCAACGATGATGCGAAGATTGCATGATTGGTACTTGAAAATCTGCAGAGACTGTGGGGGGAGGAGTACTTTGTATGTGAAAGTTAAAAAGGAGAATGACCTCATTGGTATTGAATTGTTGCCTGTTCCATTTGAGGAGTTCTATCAGTTTTTCAATCAATTGGCCCTCGATAAAACAACGGTCGCCTGCTACTGTCTGTAAGTAGTACTGCTTCTGTCATTAAGTCTCTCTATATAGCTCAGCTCTTTCATTGCATATATTTATAATCATCCTCACTATATTATGCAGATTGAAGATCGCCGAATTGAAGAAAAGACAAGTCGGTGATATTGGGTTCATTAACACATATCTCATAGATGCAACTCAGGTTAAATTTCATGCCGCAGCTACCGAGGCCAACTTGCTACGATCGTTGGTAATAAATGAAAACAAAGATATAATACTCTTTCCTTACAACTTCAAGTGAGTGTTACTGTCTTGTGCGTATTCGGTTTCCCTTATATATTAGTCAAGGTTATAGTAATGTAATTGATGAGTTATGCATGCGTGTGCAGTTCCCACTATATTCTCCTAGAGATTAAGCTTGAGCAGGGACTAGTAACCGTCTTAGACTCAAGACGAAAAGATCCCCAGGACTATGCAGACATGACTCAAATACTCGAGAAGTAAGTTAAATCGATCATTATCCACCATATCAGCAACTTTGTTCATTTCCTGATATATCAAGTAATTGTTTTCTGTGTCCGGCAGGGTTTGGAGAAAATTCACCAGAAAAGCTCCGGGACTGCCGAAGGAGCTGCAATTTAGACACCCGAAAGTAAGTACTATAGTAGCATGTTCCACGCATCTACTAGTCATTCAAGCGCTAGTTTCATCAATACCATTTGGCATTCTTGCTTATCAGTTTGATTGACCTTTATTTCTTGTAAAGTGGTTGTGGCAGGAACAAGGGAACGATTTCTGTGGATACTACGTTTGCGAGTCCATCCGCCACAGGACCTGTGAGCGGGGCTACACTGATGAACAATATGAAGTACGTAAATAACAACATTCACAATTTTATTTTATTACCATCATTTGTGTTGAGTTTCATTCATTCATATATATATGTATTGACCCCCTTCTTTAAATTACATGTTTCGGAAGCGGGATGAACTCCTAGCACCAGCTCGCATGCGAGCAATTCAAGAGGAATTGGCGGCATTCTTTCTTGACCACGTGATCCCTGAAGACGGAGAATACTATGTGGACCCTGAGTCCGTATGATTATATTTGTAAGAGATAATTATTGTATATATGTAGCCGGTAGTGTCGGATAGATATACGAGAACTTGTTGTTTGACCAATCTCTCGGAGAAGGAGAGGTGGTCGATATCACTTCTCTCTGTATGCATATATGTTCATGACGATCTTGTGTTTCCTTCGTTTGCTTACTAGCTAGCTAGCGTGTCTAGTCCTCTCTATACGTATGTATAGTACGTAGCGTCGACCAAGCATGGACATAAGAGAGGACACTTCTCTCTGTTAATTATAGCTAGCTAACACAATATGTGAAACACCTAAATTAACCCCCCAAACCCCCCCCCCCTTTAAAAAAAACAAAAACCCCAGTCACAGAAATGCTGACGCGCGGATGCCTATTGGTCCCGGTTGGTGCCACTAACCGGGACCAAAGGGTCTCCTGCCTGGACTCTGTGCACAGGCCACGTGGAGGCCCATCTGTCCTGGTTCTGGATTGAACCGGGACTAAAGGGACAGGGAATTAGTACCGACCCTTTAGTCCCGGTTCCAGAACCGGGACAAAAGGCCCTTATGAACCGGGACAACAGGCCCTTTTTCTACCAGTGTTAGGCCCATATAAGACAATAATTCCTGGTTAATCTCTAAGGCCCATGCATGCGTACGGAAAGTGGTGGGAAGTGTGGGAAGTTTAGTACCATACTGCTATAGTAACAAGAGTAAGACCTCTTTATAAGGGCTGCTCCATCACTTGCTATTGGGAGCTTGGGAATAGAAGCTGTACATGCACGCTCCTCCTCCTCCACCACCCGCCTCACCTCGTCACGACGCACTCGCTCGCCGTGGGTTGCGGAAATGAGCCGAGCCGGAACTTATTTTTGCCGGTCAACAATGGTTAATTAATCTCAGATAATTAACGAGTCGCTTACGGAAGTGCCACTATCCAAGACGTTGGACCGTGGGCTGTTCGCGGACTCAGTCATGGGCCTGAGCACAGGCCCATCTACTTGACGACCTATATAAGAAGGCGCTGGCCAGTGGAGTGAACCCTAACTCAGTTCACTCACTCCCTCTCGTACAACCCTAGCCGTCATCTACTGTTCCTCTCACCGTGCTGCCTCCGGCGATCCCATCCCTACGACCGCGTGCACGATTGGTCGGGAGAGCAGGTGCCTCCGGTACCCTATCGTTCGAGATCCTGCCCGGGAGAACGACAATAAGGTTTTTGGGGATCGTCTCGACGCAACTACTCCCGATCCATCCCCGTCTTCGTCCGCCTCTGCTTCCACTACTTCCTCTACATCGACTACATGACTGACGACGAAGTCGCCAAGAAGAAGGCCTTGGCTGATGCCAAGGCTGCCGCCGCCGCCGCCGTGTTGGCCTGGCCAACCGGAGGGTATGACTCGTTCATCCCCTATTTGCTCATTCATGTGCTAGCCATATATACGCTGTTCATAGATGGTTTGGTTATATGTACTGTACGTGCTCACATGCTTAGGTATTGGTATGAGATGCATACCGTATTTGCCATCTTTACTGTCTACTCATGGATTAGATTAATCGAGAAAGTGCTAATATTTCCAACAATCCAAAAACCTTATTTTAGGCACTTTTTGACTCATGGCTTCCCCGCTACTCTGAAACCAGAAAAGTTTACTCGAACGCATTTTAAGCATTGGCAGGCGAGGACTACCTTGTGGCTCACAGCAATGAACGTGTTCTGGGTTGGTGGTGTGTCTCCCACGGTAACGATTGCTCCTGAACAGGAGAATGCGTTTAGGGAGGCAACCACCATCTTTGTGGGAGCCGTTCTTACTATTATCGGAGACAAGCTAGTCGAGGCATATCTCCATATGCGCATTGCCAAGAATTTGTGGGATGTGCTCGAAGCTAAGTTCGACGCAACCGATGCTGGAAGCGAGTTGTATGCTATGGAGCAGTTCCATGATTACAAAATGGTTGATAACCGTTTTGTATTAGACCAGGCCCATGAGATACAATGCATAGCTAAGGAGCTGGAGCTCATGAAGTGTGAGTTATCGGACAAGTTTGTCGCGGGTTGCATTATTGCAAAACTCCCTCCTGGATGGAGGAACTTTGCTACTTCTCTCAAGCACTTGAGATGTGAATTCTCTGTTGAGGATGTCATCGGTCATCTAAGTGTTGAGCAGAACTCGAGAGCAAAGGACTCACATGTGAAAGGGTGCTACCTCTTGAGCACTGCGTTGGTTTTCCCTTGATGAGGAAAGGGTGATGCAGTAAAGTAGCATAAGTATTTCCCTCAGTTTTTGAGAACCAATGTATCAATCTAGTAGGAGGCCACGCACGAGTCCCTCGCACCTACACAAACAAATAAAATCCTCGCAACCAATGCAATAAAGGGGTTGTCAATCCCTTCACGGTCACTTACGAAAGTGAGATCTGATAGATATGATAAGATAATATTTTTGGTATTTTTATGATAAAGATGCAAAGTAAATAAAGCAAAATAAACGGAAAAGGAAATAGCTTATTGACGGAAGATTAATATGATAGAAGATAGACCCGGGGGCCATAGGTTTCACTAGTGGCTTCTCTCGAGAGCATAAGTATTACGGTGGGTAAACAAATTACTGCTGAGCAATTGACAGAATTGAGCATAGTTATGAGAATATCTAGGTATGATCATGCATATAGGCATCACGTCTAAGACAAGTAGACCGACTCCTGCCTGCATCTACTACTATTACTCCACACATCGACCGCTATCCAGTATGCATCTAGAGTATTAAGTTCAAGAGAATAGAGTAACGCTTTAAGCAAGATGACATGATGTAGAGGGATAAACTCATGCAATATGAAATAAACCCCATCTTGTTATCCTCGATGGCAACAATACAATACGTGCCTTGCTGCCCCTACTGTCACTGGGAAAGGACACCGCAAGATTGAACCCAAAGCTAAGCACTTCTCCCATTGCAAGAAAGATCTATCTAGTAGGCCAAACCAAACTGATAATTCGAAGAGACTTGCAAAGATAACCAATCATACATAAAAGAATTCAGAGAAGATTCAAATATTGTTCATAGATAAACTTGATCATAAACCCACAATTCATCGGTCTCAACAAACACACCGTAAAAGAAGATTACATCGAATAGATCTCCACAAGAGAGGGGGAGAACTTTGTATTGAGATCCAAAAAGAGAGAAGAAGCCATCTAGCTAATAACTATGGACCCGAAGGTTTGAAGTAAACTACTCACACTTCATCGTAGAGGCTATGGTGTTGATGTAGAAGCCCTCCATGATTGATGCCCCCTCCGGCGGAGCTCCGGAAAAGGCCCCAAGATGGGATCTCACGGGTACAGAAAGTTACGGTGGTGGAATTAGGGTTTTGGCTCTGTATATGGTAGTTTGGGGGTACGTAGGTATATATAGGAGGAAGAAGTACGTCGGTGGAGCAACGTGGGCCCCACGAGGGTGGAGGGCGCGCCTGGGGGGGGGGGGTAGGCGCGCCCCCTACCTCATGCCCTCCTGGTTGCTTTCTTGACGTAGGGTCCAAGTCCTCTGGATCATGTTCGTTCCGAAAATCACGTTCCCGAAGGTTTCATTCCGTTTGGACTCCGTTTGATATTCTTTTTCCGTGAAACTCTAAAATAGGCAAAAAAAACAACAATTCTGGGCTGGGCCTCCGGTTAATAGGTTAGTACCAAAAATAATATAAAAGTGTATAATAAAGCTCAACAATGTCCAAAACAGGATATAATATAACATGGAACAATAAAAAATTATAGATACGTTGGAGACGTATCAAAGGGCAGAGGGTTCTTCTAGCACCAATGCGGTGCAGAAGAACTTCCACAAGTTCAAGGGAAAGAACTATGTCCAGCAGAATACTACCTTCAAGAAGAAGGGTAAGAAGAAAGTAGACAAAAAGAGAGATGGCTGCTTTACTTGTGGTTCAGAGGAACATTGGGCAAACAAGTGCCCAAACAAGTATAAGAAGCCAGGATAGAACGCAAAGTCTGTCAATGTGACTCTGAGCAACAATGATGCGGCATCAGGGTATGGTAATCTGTTTACCGTACTTTCAGTTTGTCAGTCAACCGATTGGTGGGTTGACGCTGGGCCAACATTCATGTGTGTGCTGATGTGTCTTTGTTTTCTTCTTACCAGGTCACACGAGATTGTTCCGTCCTGATGGGGAACGACTCGCATGCTTCTGTTCTTGGTGTTGGCACGGTAGATCTGAAGTTTACTTTGGGAAAGATCGTGCAACTAAAGAACATGCAGCATGTCCCCGCTATCAAGAAGAATCTCGTTAGTGGCTCCCTTCTATGTAAAGAAGGGTTTAAGCTAGTATTTGAGTCTAACAAAGTAATCGTATCTCGGTATGGACTATTTGTTGGAAAATGATATGATTGTGGTGGTTTGTTCCCCCTTCCTATACCCGATTGCTGCGACCAGACGTTGGAGTCCAGGGGCCAGACACCACTGTCGATGACGACTCCTACTACTCGGGAGGCGCCTACTCTGGAGGATTTCTGTAATAAAGTTGTGAACCAAAATCATTCTAATGTGAAAGAATGTGAGGTTTGGCATTCATGTCTTTGTCACATAAATTTCAGTTGTATGACGCGGCTGGCTAAGATGAATCTAATCCCGAGTTTCACTTTAGCCAAAGGCTCTAAGTGCCATGCGTGTGTGCAAGCAAAGCAACCTCGTAAGCCTCACAAGCCTGCGAAGGGGAGACACCTGACACCACTAGAGCTCATACATTCAGATCTCGGTGAGATGAATGGTGTGTTGACTAAAGGTGGAAAGAAATACTTCATGCCTTTGATTGATGATTCCACTAGATTCTGTTATGTGTGTTTGTTAAATACAAAGGATGAGGGTCTACACTACTTTAAAATCTATAAGGATGAAGTTGAGAACCAACTTGAGAAGAAAATAAAACGAGTCCGGTCTGATCGTGTTGGAGAGTACTTTTCTAGTGAGTTTGATTTATTCTGTGCAGAACATGGAATTATTCATGAGAGGATGCCTCCCTATTCACCCCAGTCAAACGGGGTTGCCGAATGGAAAAACCCTACTCTAACAGATTTGGCTAACGCCATGTTAAATACATCGGGTTTATCCAAGGCATGGTGGGGGGAGGCTGTATTGACATCATGTCATGTCCTGAATAAAGTTCCCGCAAAGGATAATGAGACTACTCCCTGTGAGCAATGGGAAAAGAAATGTGACGCCCCCGATTGGACCGTACACTAATCATACACGCAAACGTGTACGATCAAGATCAGGGACTCACGGGAAGATATCACAACACAACTCTACAAATAAAATAAGTCATACAAGCATCATATTACAAGCCAGGGGGCCTCGAGGGCTCGAATACAAGAGCTCGATCATAGACGAGTCAGCGGAAGCAACAATATCTGAGTACAGACATAAGTTAAACAAGTTTGCCTTAAGAAGGCTAGCACAAACTGGGATACAGATCGAAAGAGGCGCAGGCCTCCTGCCTGGGATCCTCCTAAACTACTCCTGATCGTCGTTAGCGGCCTGCACGTAGTAGTAGGCGCCTCCCGAGTAGTAGGAGTCGTCATCGACAGTGGTGTCTGGCCCCTGGACTCCAACGTCTGGTCGCAGCAATCGGGTATAGGAAGGGGGAAAAGGGAGAGCAAAGCAACCATGAGTACTCATCCAAAGTACTCGCAAGCAAGGAACTACACTACATATGCATGCATTGGTATCAAATGGAAAATGGGTAGCATATGTGGACTGAAATGCAGAATGCCAGAATAAGAGGGAGATAGCTAGTCCTATCAAAGACTATGCTTCTGGTAACCTCCATCTTGCAGCAGAAGAAGAGAGTAGATGGTAAGTTCACCAAGTATCATCGCATAGCATAATCTTACCCGGCAATCCTCCCCTCATCGCCCTGTGAGAGAGCGATCACCGGTTATATCTGGCACTTGGAAGGGTGTGTTTTAAGTATCCGGTTCTAGTTGTCATAAGGTCAAGGTACAACTCCGGGTCGCCCTTTTACCGAGGGACACGGCTATTCGAATAGATCAACTTCCCTGCAGGGGTGCACCACATTTCCCAACAGGCTCGATCCCCTTTGTCCGGACACACTTTGCCCGGCCTCGGAAGATCAACACTTCGCAGCCCCACCTAGGCACAACAGAGAGGTCAGCATGCTGGTCTAAATCCTAAGCGCGCAGGGGTCTGGTGAAGGAAATATGCCCTAGAGGAAATAATAAAGTTATTATTTATTTCCTTATATCATGATAAATGTTTAGTATTCATGCTAGAATTGTATTAATCGGAAACATAATACATGTGTGAATACATAGACAAACAGAGTGTCACTAGTATGCCTCTACTTGACTAGCTCGTTAATCAAAGATGGTTATGTTTCCTAACCATGGACAAAAGAGTTGTTATTTGATTAACGAGATCACATCATTAGTTGAATGATCTGATTGACATGACCCATTCCATTAGCTTAGCACCTGATCGTTTAGTATGTTGCTATTGCTTTCTTCATGACTTATACATGTTCCTATGACTATGAGATTATGCAACTCCCGTTTGCCGGAGGAACACTTTGGGTGCTACCAAACGTCACAACGTAACTGGGTGATTATAAAGGAGTACTACAGGTGTCTCCAAAGGTACATGTTGGGTTGGCGTATTTCGAGATTAGGATTTGTCACTCCGATTGTCGGAGAGGTATCTCTGGGCCCTCTCGGTAATGCACATCACTAAGCCTTGCAAGATTGCAACTAATGAGTTAGTTGTGAGATGATGTATTAGGAACGAGTAAAGAGACTTGCCGGTAACGGAGATTGAACTAGGTATAGGAATACCGACGATCGAATCTCGGGCAAGTAACATACCGATGACAAAGGGAACAACGTATGTTGTTATGCGGTCTGACCGATAAAGATCTTCGTAGAATATGTAGGAGCCAATATGGGCACAGGTCCCGCTATTGGTTATTGACCGGAGACGTGTCTCGGTCATGTCTACATTGTTCTCGAACCCGTAGGGTCCGCACGCTTAAGGTTACGATGACAGTTATATTATGAGTTTATGCATTTTGATGTACCGAAGGTTGTTCGGAGTCCCGGATGTGATCAGGGACATGGCGAGGAGTCTCGAAATGGTCGAGACATAAAGATTGATATATTGGAAGCCTATGTTTGGATATCGGAAGTGTTCCGGGTGAAATCGGAATTTTACCAGAGTACCGGGAGGGTTACCGGAACCCCCCGGGAGCTATATGGGCCATAGTGGGCCTTAGTGGAAAAGAGAAGGGGCTGCCCTAGATGGGCTGCACGCCTCCCCCTTCCCCTAGTCCTATTAGGACTAGGAGAGGTGGCCGGCCCCCTCCTCCTCTTTTCCCCCTCCGCGAATCCTATTCCAACTAGGATTGGGGGGGGGGGAATCCTACTCCCAGAGGGAGTAGGACTCTCCTAGCGCACCCCTTGTGGCCGGCCAGCCTCCCCCCTTTGGTCCTTTATATACTGAGGTAGAGGCACCCTAGAACACACAAGTTGATCCACGTGATCTATTCCTTAGCCGTGTGCGGTGCCCCCAGCCACCATATTCCTCGATAATACTGTAGCGGAGTTTAGGCGAAGCCCTGCTGCTGTAGTGCATCAAGATCGTCACCACGCCGTCGTGCTGACGGAACTCTTCCCCGACACTTTGCTGGATCGGAGTCCGGGGATCGTCATCAAGCTGAACGTGTGCTCGAACTCGGAGGTGCCGTAGTTTCGGTACTTGATCAGTTGGATCATGAAGACGTACGACTACTTCCTCTACGTTGCGTTAACGCTTCCGCAGTCGGTCTGCGTGGGTACGTAGACAACACTCTCCCCTCTCGCTACTATGCATCACATGATCTTGCGTGTGCGTAGGAAATTTTTTGAAATTACTACGAAACCCAACAGTGGCATCCGAGCCTAGGTTATTTATGTTGATGTTATATGCACGAGTAGAACACAAGTGAGTTGTTGGCGATATAAGTCATACTGCCTACCAGCATGTCATACTTTGGTTTGGGGGCATTGTTGGACGAGACGACCCGGACCAACATTACGCGTACGCTTACGCGAGACCGGTTCCCCCGACGTGCTTTGCACATAGGTGGCTTGCGGGCGACTGTCTCTCCAACTTTAGTTGAACCAAGTATGGCTACGCCCGGTCCTTGCGAAGGTTAAAACGGAGTCTATTTGACAAACTATCGTTGTGGTTTTGATGCGTAGGTGAGATTGGTTCTTGCTTAAGCCCGTAGCAGCCACGTAAAACTTGCAACAACAAAGTAGAGGACGTCTAACTTGTTTTTGCAGGGCATGTTGTGATGTGATATGGTCAAGACATGATGCTAAATTTTATTGTATGAGATGATCATGTTTTGTAACCGAGTTATCGGCAACTGGCAGGAGCCTTATGGTTGTTGTTTTATTGTATGCAATGAAATCGCGATGTAATGCTTTACTTTATTACTAAACGGTAGTGATAGTCGTGGTAGCATAAACTTGGCGAGACGACAACGATGCTACGATGGAGATCAAGGTGTCACACCGGTGACGATGGTGATCATGACGGTGCTTCGAAGATGGAGATCACAAGCACGAGATGATGATGGCCATATCATATCACTTATATTGATTGCATGTGATGTTTATCCTTTTATGCATCTTATCTTGCTTTGATTGACGGTAGCATTATAAGATGATCTCTCACTAAATTATCAAGAAGTGTTCTCCCTGAGTATGCACCGTTGCGAAAGTTCTTCGTGCTGAGACACCATGTGATGATCGGGTGTGATAGGTTCTACGTTCAAATACAACGGGTGGAAAACAGTTGCACACGCGGAATACTCAGGTTATACTTGACGAGCCAAGCATATACAGATATGGCCTCGGAACACGGAGACCGAAAGGTCGAGCGTGAATCATATAGTAGATATGATCAACATAACGATGTTCACCATTGAAAACTACTCCATCTCACGTGATGATCGGTTATGGTTTAGTTGATTTGGATCACGTAATCACTTAGAGGATTAGAGGGATGTTTATCTAAGTGGGAGTTCTTTAATTAATTTGATTAACTGAACTTTAATTTATCATGAACTTAGTCCTGGTAGTATTAGCATATCTATGTTGTGGATCAATAGCTCGCGTTGTTGCTTTCATATGCTTATTTTGATATGTTCCTAGAGAAAATTGTGTTGAAAAATGTTAGTAGCAAAGATGCGGATTGGATCCGTGATCTGAGGTTTATCCTCATTGCTGCACAGAAGAATTATGTCCTTGATGCACCGCTAGGTGACAGACCTATTGCAGGAGCAGATACAGACGTTATGAACGTTTGGCTAGCTCAATATGATGAATACTTGATAGTTTAAGAGCACCATGCTTAACGGCTTAGAATCGGGACTTCAAAGACATTTTGAACGTCATGGACCATATGAGATGTTCCAGGAGTTGAAGTTAATATTTCAAGCAAATACCCGAGTTGAGAGATATGAAGTCTCCAACAAGTTCTATAGCTAAAAGATGGAGGAGAATCGCTCAACTAGTGAGCATGTGCTGATGAAGCTATGTACCTAGGGTAGGGGCACGGACCCGTCCAAAGAGCCCTACCCAAGGACATCCCTAGAAGAAATCACCTATCAATCGACTTGAAGATACTCCACTTGACAGGTTCAAGACACTCGACCAAGAAGCTACCACTCGACCATGAAGCTAATCACTCGACTGCCAGGAGACCTACAGTCACTCCGTAGGCAAACGGTCAGCTGTTAAGTAGTCTTCATGGTCATTATAGCACTTTATTAGAGGCGTTACCAGTAACGCCTAATCTTAAATGTACCTTAAACCCTGCATTACTGAGGGCAGGAGGGGGCCGACGAACTCTATATAAGCCACCCCCCTCCTCAGTATGAAGGGTTCGCACCCCTGTAATCCATACACGCATAATCCAGTCGACCGCCTCCGGGCTCCGAGACGTAGGGCTATTTCTTCCTCCGAGAAGGGCCTGAACTCGTAAACCTTGCGTGTAACAACTTCCCAATAGCTAGGATCTAGCCTCTCCATACTCACCCCCTACATCACTGTCAGAGTCGGAACCACGACAGTTGGCGCCCACCGTGGGGCAGGAATCTTAGCGCTTAGTTGGAGAAGTTGCGATCTTTTTCGATCCCTTTGATCATGGTTTCTTGCGGAGTTTTGGTGGAGGGCCGCGAGATCCGTCTCGGTGCGCTCACCTTCATCGCCGATGACTCCGCCTGGCTCCAGGAGGCACCACTCGACATCGACGCGCTCCCCGTCCGCGGCGCGACGCACTTTCGCGCATGCATTCGTGGCGTCCTCCTGCGGCAGCCGTCGACCCAGTATTGGTCGACCCCTGCGTCGTCTCCCCGCCCTGTCTCCCACCAGCACAAGCACTCCGGTCGGTCGAGACTTCAGCGGTGGGTGAGGCACGCCGCGGCCCGCCAGTCGGCAGCCCCACAAGTCGCGGCGATCGAGCCCGTCGAGTCCCTCTATGGCCTGTTCGACTGGCTCCGTGGGGACCGCATCCGAGTGCGACAGCAGCGACCCAGCGGCTGAGGTTCTGGCGGTCGATGGAACACACAGTCCCCCCGGTTTCCCTCGCGCTGACGGAGCTACGGGCGGAGGCGACCCGTCGCGTCCCCACGATGAGTATCTGCCTGAACCTCTCACGTCGTTACAGCGAGAGGAGCTTCGCCGCCGGAACATGGACGCACTCCACACTCCAATTGTCGGAGAAACCCCCGAGGCCCGGGCCTTGGAGGACGTGCGCCTTGCTAACCTGGCCGAGCGCACTCGGCTGGAGAATCTCCAGCGAATACTCGACGAGCAAGCGCGTCAGTGGGCTCCCGAGTCCAGTCGACGTCCGCTAGCTCCCGAGTCCAGTCGGCGCCGGCCCTTCTCACCGCCTCAGGTATATCGAACCCCAGTTCAGAATTTGGCCGCTGCAGCCCGTATAGCAGAATCAATTCAGCCATCCCAGTCAGAGGCAGGCAGGGGCTTGTTGCAGATCAGAGCATTGCTCCGGGCGGCAGGAAACCAGAATTCCGCCGTTTCTCAGTCGCGGGATAGGATCCACAGCCGATCCGTTGCAGCAGACACAGTCCAGTTGGCCCACAGCCCGAGATCGCCCCCGAGGCGTGAGGGACGCGATGACCGGCATGATCAGTACAGGAGGAATGAGCAGTATGATCATCGATTCGGTCGAGATGATCGATGCCGAGTGCCAACCCCTCCCCCGAGGAGCGGGTCATATGCGCCTCGACGGCAAGATGACAGACGCCCTCACAGTGTTGGGCAGAGGATTCCAGTCGACCCCAGAGACCCAGGCTTTGATGCGAGGTCTATCCTCGTTCAAGGTTTGGTCGACAGGAACAGGGCTCATCGAGAGGGCCACAACAGAGATGTGCCTACCAGCAGTAGCAGAGTACGTGTTTCAGGGCCAGAGTGCTTCAGTCGAGCCATCAGGGCCGCAGTGATTCCTCCCAATTTCAGGCTGGCAACTGGAGTCAGCAAGTTCACCGACGAGTCCAAGCCTGACACTTGGCTCGAAGATTACCGAGTGGCTGTACAGATTGGCGGTGGTAATGATGAAGTGGCCATGAAGCATTTACCTCTTATGTTGGAGGGCTCAGCCAGAGCGTGGTTGAATCAGCTAGCACCTAGCAGCATTTACACCTGGGAGGACCTCTCCTGAGTGTTTGTCACGACCTTTGAAGGAACATGCAAACGACCTGCAGGCCTCACAGAGTTACGGTCTTGCGTGCAGAAGCCGAATGAAACACCGAGGGATTACATCCAGAGGTGGATCACGCTGCACCACACAGTTGAGAACGTGCCAGACCATCAAGCAGTTTGCGCTTTCAAAGAGGGCGTTAAATACAGAGAGTTGAATCTGAAGTTCGGTCGAACTGGGGAGATGTCTCTAAATCGGATGATGGAGATCGCCACCAAGTACGCTAATGGTGAAGACGAAGACCGACTCCGAAGCGGCAAGCTCAAAGCAGTCGCCCAAGAAACTGGAGGAAACTCCACTCGGAAACAGAAGCGGAAGGCCGAGCCAGCTGCTCCCGGGGAGGCCCTGGCCGTTGCCCAGGGAAACTTCAAGGGGAAACCCAAGGGCACCTGGAAGCCCAAGAAGGTCAAAGATCAAGACGGGAATGATGTTTTGGACTTACCGTGTCACATCCACACCAAGAAAGACGAAGAGGGTAATTTTATTTACCCAAAGCATACCACTCGACAGTGCCGGCTCCTGATCCAGCAGTTCCAGGGCAAGCAGCCCAAAGATAAGGAAAAAGAGCCAGACAGGATCGAAGACAAAGAAGACAGTGACGATGGATACCCCCAGATCAATTCCACCCTAATGATTTTTGCTGATGTTGAGAGCAAGAGTCGACTGAAAGTCATTAACCGTGAGGTGAACATGGTTGCCCCGGCAACACCCAATTACCTGAAGTGGTCGCAGACTGCCATCACATTCGACCAGTCGGATCACCCGACGCACATTGCCACCCCTGGGAGGCAAGCTTTGGTGGTCGACCCAGTTGTCGAAGGCACTCGACTGACCAAAGTATTGATGGACGGCGGCAGTGGCCTGAACATACTGTACTCTGAGACTTTGAAAGGGATGGGCATTCCGATGTCCAGACTTAGTACCAGCAACATGAGCTTCCACGGAGTCATTCCTGGGGAGAAAGCCGAGTCGCTCGGCCAGATTGCTCTTGATGTAGTTTTCGGTGATTCAAAGAATTACCGCAAGGAAAGGTTGACATTCGAAGTTGTGGACTTCCAGAGTGCCTATCATGCCTTCTTGGGTAGGCCAGCTTATGCATGCTTCATGGCTCGACCATGTTACGTGTATCTCAAACTGAAGATGCCTGGCCCCAAAGGTGTGATCACTGTTACTGGCAGCCGAAAGAAAGCAGAAGAATGCTTTCAGAAAGGCTCAAAGATCGCTGACGCTCAGATGGCAGTAGTCGAGCTGAAAGAGTACCAAAAGACTGCCGATCCGAGTGAATTGCTGCGAGCCAAGAAGCCCGCCTCAGAATCAGCTTTTCAGTCGGCTGGCGAAACAAAGACAGTCCACATTCACCCGACCGACCCCGACGCTGCTCCGACTCACATCTCGACGACGCTCGACTCCAAATAGGAAGAAGCGCTCATCCAGCTCCTCCGTGAGAACTGGGATATCTTCGCATGGAAACCGTCTGACATGCCTGGAGTTCCCAGAGAGCTGGCTGAGCACCATCTACGAGTCGACCCAAAATTCAAGCCTGTGATGGAACATCTTTGACGGTCCGTCGTCCAGAAGAAGCAAGCCATTGGCGAGGAAGTGGCTCGGCTCTTAGCAGCAGAGTTCATCCGAGAGATTTACCACTCCGAGTGGCTCGCCAATGTCGTCATGGTCCCCAAAAAGGACAAGTCGCTCCGCATGTGCATTGACTTCAAGCATATCAATCGGGCCTGCCCGAAAGATCATTTTCCCCTCCCTCGCATCGACCAAATAGTCGATTCGACTGCAGGGTGCGAGAGACTGTCTTTTCTAGACGCCTATTCCGGGTACCATCAGATCCGTCTGTATGGGCCCGACGAGATCAAAACAACTTTCATCACTCCATTCGGGTGCTTCTGTTACGTCACCATGCCGTTCGGCCTCAAGAACGCCGGAGCCACGTTCATGAGAATGATTCAGAAGTGTTTACTCACTCAAATCAGTCGGAATGTGGAGGCATACATGGACGATATCGTGGTCAAGTCCCGAAAAGGTTCCGACCTGCGGGCTGACCTTGCTGAAACCTTTGCCAATCTCAGGAGGTATGATATCAAGCTCAATCCATCAAAGTGCACATTCAGAGTTCCAGGTGGAAAGTTACTCGATTTTCTCATTTCCGAACGAGGGATTGATGCCAATCCTGAGAAAATTGGCACCATACTCCGGATGAAGCGTCCTGTACGCGTGCACGATGTCCAAAAGCTTACAGGCTGCTTGGCCGCTTTAAGTCGATTCATTTCTCGTCTCGGTGAAAAGGCGTTGCCTCTTTACCGACCGATGAAGAAGTCTTACAAATTCGAGTGGACTCCAGAAGCTGATGCAGCGTTTGCAGATCTCAAAGCTCTGCTCTCCACCCAGCCGGTGCTTGCTGCCCCAATCAACAAAGAACCTTTGCTGCTTTACATTGCAGCCACAGGACAAGTTGTCAGCACAGTACTTACGGTCGAGCGGGAAGAGGAAGGAAAGGCCTTCAGAGTTCAGCGCCCAGTATATTACATGTCTGAAGTTTTGACCCCTTCAAAACAAAGATACCCCCATTACCAGAAGCTTGTATATGGGATTTACATGACCACAAAGAAGGTTGCACACTACTTCTCTGACCACTCCATTACAGTCGTCAGCGACGCCCCACTGTCAGAGATTCTGCACAACAGAGATGCAACTGGTCGAGTGGCCAAGTGGGCGATTGAACTCCTTCCCTTAGATATCAAGTTCGAGGCAAAGAAGGCTATCAAGTCCCAAGCAATCGCAGATTTCATTGCCGAGTGGATTGAACAGCAACTTCCGACTCAAGTTCACTCGGAGCACTAGACCATGTTCTTCGATGGATCTAAGATGCTTAATGGTTCCGGCGTGGGAGTAGTCTTAGTCTCCCCCCGAGAAGATAAGCTCAGATATGTTCTCCAGATTCACTTTGATTCCTCCAATAATGAAGCAGAGTATGAAGCACTTTTGTATGGGTTGCGCATGGCCATTTCACTCGGCGTCCGTCGCCTCATGGTCTATGGCGATTCGGATTTAGTGGTTAATCAAGTGATGAAGGAGTGGGACGTCAGAAGTCCGGCTATGACCGGTTACTGCAACGCAGTAAGAAAGCTAGAAAAGAAATTTGAGGGGTTGGAGCTTCATCACATTCCCCGACTGAAAAATCAGGCAGCTGATGATCTGGCAAAGATAGGCTCCAAGAGGGAAGCCATTCCCAGCAACGTGTTCCTGGAACACATCCACTCGCCGTCAGTCCAAGAAGATCCCTTCACAGAAGAAACCCCGCAGCCGAAAAGTGCCATAGATCCGACTGGAGTCGAAGTTCCTGCCGTGGTCGGCCTAATCATGGAAGTCTTGGCGATCACTCCCGACTGGACGGTACCGTACATCGCGTATATCCTAAGAAAAGAACTCCCGGAGGACGAAGAAGAGGCTCGACAGATCGTCCGTCGATCCAAGGCCTTCACAGTCATAAAAGGACAGTTGTACAGAGAAAGCGCGACTGGAATCGGTCAGAAGTGCATAACACCGGAAGAAGGTCAGATGATCCTTGATGAGATCCACTCGGGGACCTGTGGTCACCATGCGTCCTCTCGGACTATTGTGGCCAAAGCATACCGAGCGGGATTTTACTGGCCAAGAGCAAATGAGATGGCAAAGGAGATAGTCGACAAGTGTGAGGGGTGTCAGTTCTACTGCAACATATCATGCAAGCCCGCATCAGCCCTGAAGACCATTCCACTCGTCTGGCCCTTCGCTGTCTGGGGACTGGACATGGTCGGTCCTCTGAGAACAGGCAGGAGCGGTTTCACCCATGTGCTTGTGGCAGTCGACAAGTTTACCAAATGGATTGAAGCTAAACCCATCAAGAACCTCGATGCTCGCACTCCTATTAGTTTCGTCAGAGGACTAACATTCAGATATGGAGTCCCTCACAGCATCATCACTGACAATGGGTCAAACTTCGATTCAGACCAGTTCAGAGCCTTTTGCGCCTCTCAAGGCACTCGAGTCGACTATGCATCAGTCGTCCATCCCCAGTCGAATGGACAAGCTGAAAGAGCAAATGGTCTGATCCTCAAAGGACTAAAACCTCGACTAATGCGTGATCTCAAGCACGCGGCAGGTGCCTGGGTCGACGAGCTTCCGTCAGTTCTGTGGGGATTAAGGACCACCCCTAACCGGTCGACTGGAAGAACCCCATTCTTTCTTGTTTATGGAGCCGAAGCCGTTCTGCCAAGTGATCTCCTTCACAACGCTCCCCGAGTCGAGCTTTACACCGAAGATGAAGCAGAACAGGCTCGGCAAGATGCAGTAGACCTCCTGGAAGAAGAAAGAGAGATGTCCATGATCATATCGACCATTTATCAGCAAGACTTGCGTCGATTCCATGCCTGGCATGTGAAGAGTCGAGCCTTCCAAGAAGGAGATTTGGTCCTCCGAGTGGATCAACAGAAACCACACAAGCTTGCTCCTACTTGGGAAGGCCCCTTCATCATCACCAGAGTCCTCCACAACGGAGCGTATCACCTCTACAATGTTGATCGCCAGATCGACGAGCCGCGAGCTTGGAACGCGGAGCTGCTCCGCCACTTTTACACTTAAGTTCCTTCCTATAAAGATGTAATAAGAGAAACTTCCGCAGTTCGTTTTTATCAAAGTCAAGAGTGTTCCAATGATTGCTGTCACTTTTGTTTACATACGAAAACCCCCAGTGGGTGACTTAGCCGCGAATCCGTTTCGCCTAAGTTCAAAAAAAAATCCTACCGAGTGGAGAGCAAACCTCCCACTCGGGGGCTTAGCTGCAGTCCAGCACTCGCCTAAGTTCTCCTACGAAGAGACTTAGCTGCAGTCAGCACTCGCCTAAGTTTAAAAAATCCTACCGAGTGGAGAGCAAACCTCCCACTCGGGGGCTTAGCTGCAGTCCAGCACTCGCCTAAGTTCTCCTACGAAGAGACTTAGCTGCAGTCAGCACTCGCCTAAGTTTGAAAAATCCTACCGAGTGGAGAGCAAACCTCCCACTCGGAGGCTTAGCTGCAGTCCAGCACTCGCCTAAGTTCTCCTACGAAGAGACTTAGCTGCAGTCAGCACTCGCCTAAGTTTGAAAAATCCTATCGAGTGGAGAGCAAACCTCCCACTTGGGGGCTTAGCTGCAGTCCAGCACTCGCCTAAGTTCTCCTATGAAGAGACTTAGCTGCAGTCAGCACTCGCCTAAGTCTGAAAAATCCTACCGAGTGGAGAGCAAACCTCCCACTCGGGGGCTTAGCTGCAGTCCAGCACTCGCCTAAGTTCTCCTACGAAGAGACTTAGCTGCAGTCAGCACTTGCCTAAGTTTGAAAAATCCTACCGAGTGGAGAGCAAACCTCCCACTCGGGGGCTTAGCTGCAGTCCAGCACTCTCCTAAGTTCCCCTACGAAGAGACTTAGCTGCAGTCAGCACTCGCCTAAGTTTGAAATCCTACCGAGCGAGAGCAAACCTCCCGCTCGGAGGCTTAGCTGCAGCCCAGCGCTCGCCTAAGTATGAAACACATCTCATTTCCCAAGGACAACGAGGGGCAGGTCGACCGCCACCTCCTCCTGGAGAGCTTCGCCACAAATACAATGTGCGCTCCGTCCCACTCTGCAGTAACAGGGTGTAGATCGACTACTACCTTCTCCTTCGGAGCTGCACCACAGACACAAAGTTATTTCGAGTGAAGACCAAATTCCACTCGACGGGTCATCCACAAAGAGATTCAATGACAAATCAAGTTCAAATAAAGCCTAAAAGGTCCCAGAGACCTCAGATCAAAGTACTCGAGCCCCCAGCTCGGCAGAGTTTAACTGTTACACTTCCACTCGGCATTCCGAGGCAAATTTAAGGCAGAGTTTAACGGATTACAAAATACACTCGGCATTCTGAGGCAAGTTTTTTCATTCCTCAGGAGGAGGAGGACTGGCAGGGGCGGCAAACTCATCCAAGTCGATCCCATCTGCGATACGGGTAGCAGCAGGAATGAATGTCTCCATGAAGTCCTGGAAGTTGTGCTTCCTCGTGTTGGCAACTTGGATGGCGGCCAGCTTCTCCTCCCGCACCTCCTTGCAATGGACGCGGACCAGAGACAGAGCCACGTCAGCGCCACACCGAGCTGAAGACTTCTTCACTCCTGCACTCGGTCAGGGATTCCGTTGAGTCGAGTCATCAGAGACTCGAGATCATTCTAGAGCGTAGACTCTGGCCAAAGCGTCGGGTCGATCCGCGTCATGGCAACCTTCAGTCGAGCCAAGTAATCCACGACGCCGTCAACACGGGATTCTAGTCGGAGCAGGTTCATGGCAGCTTCATCTTTCACCGGAGAGTTGATTGGATCCAAACCTGTTTCGATCCGCCCAGTCTCCTCTTCAAAGTTCTGGCAAAGTTCTGCATACATGACCCAAGGATAAGTCAAATTTCGTAAAACTGAGTCGACACAAAAAAAAGCCAGTCGGAACTGAGTGTGCACCTTCGAGCTTGATGTACAACTTCTTGGCAAGGCTCCTCAAGTAGCTCTCCAGGTCGTCCCTCCTGCGAGCGATGCCTTCCATCTTCTCGTTCAGGGTGAGGTTCTCCTTCTTCCAACGCGAACACTCCCTGTTGGCTTCATTCAGAGCGGTCTTCAACTTGGTATTCTCTCCTTCTAATTGGTCGACCGAAGCCAGCTTCTGTGCGGCCAGAGCGGTCTTGTCATCAGCCTCCTTACGGGCAGCAGCCAAGTCCTGATCCTTCTTCGCCAGAGCTTCTTTCAGTTTTTCTACAAAAAAAAATGATGATTGGGTCGGAGGAAGCGAAAAGATACTCAAGCCTAAAAACTAACCAGTCGACAAAGGCGTCTTACCTGCGGCGCCGTCTCTGACCTTCTGCAGCTCTGTCCTGGCCAGCTCCAGATCAAGGTTCATTTGAATTTGCTACTTCTCCAAGTCAGCCAAGCGGGTTCCAAGATCACAAGATCTCTGAAGTCAAAGGGGAGGAGTTACAATTTCAGTAAAAAAAAGAAGCAACAAAGGCAATAAATACTAAGACTACGGTCGACTGCCAGCAGTCCACCATAGTCTCGGGGACTACACCCAGTGGGTGCACTTAGCGTGCCCCCACCGGTTCCTATCCCACCCGACCGACCCCTGAAGTCGAGTCCAAGACAAGTTACTTCCGAGCAGCTAAGAGACAATAATGGAGTTTCTAAGACTACAGCCGAAGCGAAACATTCGACAGTAGCCTCGGGGACTACACCCAGTGGGTGCACTCAGCGTGCCCCCACAGTAAAAAAAAGAGAGAAAGACGTCGACTGCCCGCAGTCGACAGGATACCGTTCCATTCGACATGACCCAATCAAACAGAGTGAAGAAACTCAACTACAATGACTCAATTTAAAGACTACAGTCGACTGCCAGCAGTCCACCGTAGTCTCGGGGACTACACCCAGTGGGTGCACTTAGCGTGCCCCCACTCGTCCAAGAATTGGCAAACACACCCAGTGGGTGTACAAACTTAAAGATCTTCGGAAAAGGGATTCTTCAAAGGACATATCGAAATAGACCAAGTGTTGAAGTCGACTGACCTGGACATTGCTCTGAAGAGCCGAGCTTGCGTCATAAGCCGCCTGGCAAGCCTCCCGAGCCACTTTCACCTGTTCCATCATGATTCCAGCCTGGCGTACAGCCTCCTTCACAGCAGCCGCTTGGTCCTCAAGGACAGGGTACGCAGCAAAAAGCAAAGACGGATCCGCAGTCGACGCTGAAGGCCGCACACTCGTCAGAGGAACAGCGAAAGTCACGGAAGCCCGAGTGGGTTCGCCATCGTCCCGAACTATGGCCTCAGGCGCCGGAGTGGATTGCGGAGTCTTGCCAGCCAACGCCTTCTTCTTCCTCTTCACCCTCAGTGGTTCGTTGTCGTCGTCGTCCGGGAGGTCAATAACATGAGGAGGAGCTGCAAGGAAAACATTCAATCGACCAGAGTCGCAATAAAGTTTCAGTTGACTCGAAAGCAGGACGTCAGTGATCGTACCAGGGTTGGAGGTGACAGCGTCCTCCATCTCTTGGTCGTCGTTCCTGGCGGAGACCTCAGAAGTTGCACCACTGCAAATCTCGAAAGTTAGCCAGTTGGCCCAGTGAATCGACCAAGGATCCGTCCACAGTCGACAAAGGAAAGCAAGTGTTATTGTTACCCGGAAATGGTGGGAACAACTATCTTCATCTTGGGCAAGGCCTTGGGCGGCTTGGATGGCGTCGCTCGTGGGTGCTTGGGAGCCTTCCCGGTCAGCGGAGGAGAAGAAGTCCGAGGGCGTTTCGACGACTGCCCAACAGGAGCAGTCGCCTTGCCACGCTCCCGCGCTGGATCGTGGGTGAGCTTGGATCGCCCCTCCGGGCGGGAGGGTTCAGCCTCCTCCTCCTCTTCGCTGGAGAAGATGTCGTCGCCTTCCTCTCCCTCACCGTCGGACTCCCACTCGACCTGGTCGTCCCCGCTCTCGCCTCCGCTCCCCTCACCTTCCTCAGTCGACCCTTGTGCCCCGTTGGGCGTCGAGTACATCTCAGTGGTCGCCTGGAAGACAACAGACAGGACGAAAGTCAATCGACTTACCCAAAGAAGACTAATACAGAAGGCCAGATATCCGACACAAAGACATACCTGATCCACTTCATATGAGTTGTCGAGTGGAATTACCCTTCTGGCTCCTCAGGGGTTGTCTTTGTTCCCCGTGATGCTTGACAGCCACCCCTCCAGCATCTCGTTGGTGACCTCCTCCGGGTGGATCCGAGTGGTGTCGTCAAGGCTAGAATACAGCCACATCGGGTGGTCTCGCGCCTGGAGCGGTTGGATGCGCCTCTGGAGAAAGACCTCTAACAGGTCCATCACAGTCATGTTGGGGAACGTAGTAATTTCAAAAATTTTCCTACGCACACGCAAGATCATGTGATGCAGAGCAACGAGACGGGAGAGTGTTGTCTACGTACCCAACGCAGACCGACTACGGAAGCGCTGACACGACGTAGAGGAAGTAGTCGTACGTCTTCACGATCCAACCGATCAAGCACCGAAACTACGGTACCTCCGAGTTCGAGCACACGTTCAGCTCGATGACGATCCCCGGACTCCGATCCAGCAAAGTGTCAGGGAAGAGTTCCGTCAGCACGACGGCGTGGTGACGATCTTGATGAACTACAGCAGCAGGGCTTCGCCTAAACTCCGCTACAGTATTATCGAGGAATATGGTGGCAGGGGGCACCGCACACGGCTAAGGAATAGATCACGTGGATCAACTTGTGTGTCTAGAGGTGTCCCCTGCCTCTGTATATAAAGGAGCCAAGGGGGAGGGCTGGCCGGCCAAGGAGGAGGGCGCAGGAGAGTCCTACTCCCTCTGGGAGTAGGATTCCCCCCCAATCCTAGTCCAACTAGGATTCCTCGGAGGGGGAAAAGAGGAGGAGGGGGCCGGCCACCTCTCCTAGTCCTAATAGGACTAGGGGAAGGGGGAGGCGGGCAGCCCATCTAGGGCAGCCCCTTCTCTTTTCCACTAAGGCCCACTATGGCCCATATAGCTCCCGGGGGGTTCCGGTAACCCTCCCGGTACTCCGGTAAAATTCCGATTTCACCCGGAACACTTCCGATATCCAAACATAGGCTTCCAATATATCAATCTTTATGTCTCGACCATTTCGAGACTCCTCGTCATGTCCGTGATCACATCCGGGACTCCGAACAACCTTCGGTACATCAAAATGCATAAACTCATAATATAACTGTCATCGTAACCTTAAGCGTGCGGACCCTACGGGTTCGAGAACAATGTAGACATGACCGAGACACATCTCCGGTCAATAACCAATAGCGGGACCTGGATGCCCATATTGGCTCCTACATATTCTACGAAGATCTTTATCGGTCAGACCGCATAACAACATACGTTGTTCCCTTTGTCATCGGTATGTTACTTGCCCGAGATTCGATCGTCGGTATTCCTATACCTAGTTCAATCTCGTTACTGGCAAGTCTCTTTACTCGTTCTGTAATACATCATCCCGCAACTAACTCATTTAGTTGCAATGCTTGCAAGGCTTAAGTGATGTGCATTACCGAGAGGGCCCAGAGATACCTCTCCGACAATCGGAGTGACAAATCCTAATCTCGAAATACGCCAACCCAACATCTACCTTTGGAGACACCTGTAATGCTCCTTTATAATCACCCAGTTACGTTGTGACGTTTGGTAGCACCCAAAGTGTTCCTCCGGCAAACGGGAGTTGCATAATCTCATAGTCATAGGAACATGTATAAGTCATGAAGAAAGCAATAGCAACATACTAAACGATCAGGTGCTAAGCTAATGGAATGGGTCATGTCAATCAGATCATTCAACTAATGATGTGATCTCGTTAATCAAATAACAACTCTTTTGTCCATGGTTAGGAAACATAACCATCTTTGATTAACGAGCTAGTCAAGTAGAGGCATACTAGTGACACTCTGTTTGTCTATGTATTCACACATGTATTATGTTTCCGATTAATACAATTCTAGCATGAATAATAAACATTTATCATGATATAAGGAAATAAATAATAACTTTATTATTGCCTCTAGGGCATATTTCCTTCAGTCTCCCACTTGCACTAGAGTCAATAATCCAGATTACATCACCATGTGATTAACATCGATAGTTCACATCATCATGTGATTAACACCCAAAGGGTTTACTAGATTCGGTAATCTAGTTCACATCGCTATGTGATTAACACCCAAAGAGTACTAAGGTGTGATCATGTTTTGCTTGTGAGAGAATTTTAGTCAACGATCTTTCACATTCAGATCCGTTATGTATTTTGCAATTTTCTATGTCTACAATGCTCTGCACGGAGCTACTCTAGCTAATTGCTCCCACTTTCAATATGTATCTAGATCGAGACTTAGAGTCATACAGATCCGTGTCAAAACTTGCATCAACGTAACTTTTTACGATGAACCTTTTGTCACCTCCATAATCGAGAAACATTTCCTTATTCTACTAAGGATAATCTTGACCGCTGTCCAGTGATCTACTCCTAGATCACTATTGTACTCCCTTGCCAAATCAGTGCAGGGTATACAATAGATCTGGTACACAGCATGGCATACTTTATAGAACCTATGGCTGAGGCATAGGGGATGACACTCATCTCTTCTATCTATCTTCTGCCGTGGTCGGGCTTTGAGTCTTACTCAACTTCACACCTTGTAATACAGGCAAGAACTTTTTCTTTGACTGCTCCATTCTTGAACTACTTCAAAATCTTGTCAAGGCATGTACTCATTGAAAAAACTTATCAAGCGTCTTGATCTACCTCTATAGATCTTGAAGCTCAATATGTAAGCAGCTTCACCGAAGTCTTTCTTTTGAAAAACTCCTTTTAAACACTCCTTTATGCTTTACAGAATAATTCTACATTATTTCCGATCAACAATATGTCATTCACATATACTTATCAGAAATACTACAGAGCTCCCACTCACTTTCTTGTAAATACAGGCTTCTCCAAAAGTCTGTATAAAACCAAATGCTTTGATCACACTATCAAAACGTTTATTCCAACTCCGAGAGGCTTGCACCATTCCATAAATGGATCGCTGGATCTTGCACACTTTGTTAGCTCCCTTTGGATCGACAAAACCTTCTGGTTGCATCATATACAACTCTTCTTCCAGAAATCCATTCAGGAATGCAGTTTTGACATCCATCTGCCAAATTTCATAATCATAAAATGCGGCAATTGCTAACATGATTCGGACAGACTTAAGCATCGCTACGGGTGAGAAGGTCTCATCGTAGTCAATCCCTTGAACTTGTCGAAAACCTTTTGCGACAATTCTAGCTTTATAGATAGTAACACTACTATCAGCATCCGTCTTCCTCTTGAAGATCCATTTATTTTCAATTGCTTGCCGATCAACGGGCAAGTCAACCAAAGTCCAAACTTTGTTCTCATACATGGATCATATCTCAAATTTCATGGCCTCAAACCATTTCGCGGAATCTGGGCTCATCATCGCTTCCTCATAGTCCGCAAGTTCGTCATGGTCTAGTAACACGACTTCCCTAACAGGATTACCATACCACTCTGGTGCGGATCTCACTCTGGTTTACCTATGAGATTCGGTAGTAACTTGATCTGAAGTTATATGATCATCATCACTAGCTTCCTCACTAATTGGTGTAGTAGTCACAAGAACAGATTTCTGTGATGACCTACTTTCCAATAAGGGAGAAGGTACAATTACCTTATCAAGTTTTCTACTTTCCTCCTACTCACTTCTTTCGAGAGAAACTCCTTCTCTAGAAAGTTTCCGAATTTAGCAACAAAAGTCTTGCCTTCGGATCTGTGATAGAAGGTGTATCCAATAGTTTCCTTTGGATATCCTATGAAGGTTTACTTCTCCGATTTGGGTTCGAGCTTATCATGTTAAAACTTTTTCACACAAGCATCGCAGTCCCAAACTTTAAGAAACGACAGCTTAGGTTTCTTGCCAAACCATAGTTCATTCGGTGTCGTCTCAACGGATTTAGATGGTGCCCTATTTAACGTGAATGCAACTGTCTCTAATGCATAACCCCAAAACGATAGTGGTAGATCGGAGAGATATCATAGATTGCACTATATCCAATAAAGTACGGTTATGACGTTCGGACACACCATTATGCTGTGGTGTTCCATGTGGCATGAGTTTGTGAAACTATTCCACATTGTTTTTAACTAAAGGCCAAACTCGTAACTCAAATACTCTTCTCTACGATCAGATCGTAGAAACTTTATTTTCTTGTTACGATGATTTTTCACTTCACTCTAAAATTCTTTGAACTTTTCAAATGTTTCAGACTTATGTTTCATCAAGTAGATATACTCATATCTGCTCAAATCATCTGTGAAGATCAGAAAATAATGATACCTATCACGAGCCTCAATATTCATCGGACCACATACATCAGTATGTATGATTTCCAACAAATCTGTTGCTCGCACCATTGTTCCGAAGAACAGAGTCTTAGTCATCTTGCCCATAAGGCATGGTTCGCAAGCATCAACTGATTCATAATCAAGTGATTCCAAAATCCCATCAGCATGGAGTTTCTTCATGCGCTTTACACCAATATGACCTAAACGGCAGTGCTACAAATAAGTTGCACTATCATTATTAACTTTGCATCTTTTGGTTTTAATATTATGATTATGTGTATCACTACGATCGAGATCCAACGAACTATTTTCATTGGGTGTGTAACCATATAAGGTTTTATTCATGTAAACAGAACAACAATTTATTCTCTTACTTAAATGAATAACCGTATCACAATAAACATGATCAAATCATATTCATGCTTAACGCAAACACCAAATAACACTTATTTAGGTTCAACACTAATCTCGAAATTATAGGGAGTGTACGATGATGATCATATCAATCTTGGAACTACTTCCAACACACATCGTCACTTCACCCTTAACTAGTCTCTGTTTATTCTGCAACTCCCATTTCGAGTTACTAATCTTAGCAACTGAACTAGTATCAAATACTGAGGGTTTGCTATAAACACTAGTAAAGTACACATCAATAACATGTATATCAAATATACTTATGTTCACTTTGCCATCCTTCTTATCCACCAATCACTTGGGGTAGTTCCGCTTTCAGTGACCAGTCCCTTTGAAGTAGAAGCACTTAGTCTCAGGCTTAGGACCAGACTTGGGCTTCTTCACTTGAGCAGTAACTTGCTTGCTGTTCTTCTTGAAGTTCCCCTTCTTCCCTCTATCCTTTTCTTGAAACTAGTGATCTTGTCAACCATCAACACTTGATGTTTTTCTTGATTTCTACCTTCGTTGATTTCAGCATCACGAAGAGCTTGGGAGTTGTTTTCGTCATCCCTTGTATACTATAGTTCATCACGAAGTTCTACTAACTTGGTGATGGTGACTAGAGAATTCTGTCAATCACTATCTTATCTGGAAGATTAACTCCCACTTGATTCAAGCGATTGTAGTACCCAGACAATCTGAGCACATGTCGTGGTTCCGACTCTGACAGTGATGTAGGGGGTGAGTATGGAGAGGCTAGATCCTAGCTATTGGGAAGTTGTTACACGCGAGGTTTACGAGTTCAGGCCCTTCTCGGAGGAAGAAATAGCCCTACGTCTCGGAGCCCGGAGGCGGTCGACTGGATTATGCGTGTATGGATTACAGGGGTGCGAACCCTTCATACTGAGGACGGGTGTGGCTTATATAGAGTTCGCCGGCCCCCTCCTGCCCTCAGTAATGCAGGGTTTAAGGTACATTTAAGATTAGGCGTTACTGGTATCGCCTCTAATAAAGTGCTATAATAACCATGAAGACTACTTAACAGCTGACCGTTTGCCTACGGAGTGACTGTAGGTCTCCTGGCAGTCGAGTGATTAGCTTCATGGTCGAGTGGTAGCTTCTTGGTCGAGTGTCTTGAACCTGTCGAGTGGAGTATCTTCAAGTCGATTGATAGGTGATTTCTTCTAGGGATGTCCTTGGGTAGGGCTCTTTGGATGGGTCCGTGCCCCTACCCTAGGTACATAGCTTCGTCATTAGCCCCCGAATGGATCGAGGTTAGAGTGGGGAAAGAGTTGGGGATCCTTTCCGACTGGTTCTTTGGGGCTGTATGAGTGCCTCGTTTAGGGTCAGTTGTCACGGATGACGTCATCAACCTCTTTCAGTCGCCTTGATCCATTCCAGGCCCTTCGTCGAGTGAATATCTTTGATTGCCACATGCCGAGTGTTGGTGCGAGCGGGATACTCTGTTTTTGGCAAGTGGTTATGCGGCCCGCAGATCTCACGGGATTCAGATTTTGGGAAGCGCGCGGGACGGGAGCAGCCGCAGTAATCGGAAGTGATAAAGCGGAAACTCCTCGATCCTCGCGTCGCCTTTTTCGCCACATACTGCGCGCGCGTCTGCTGCGGGATTTGACTGGACTGCCTGGGCCTACCAGTCAGCCACTCGGGAGCGGCCCCTTATAAGTTGCCGGCTCGGGGTTTCCAAGCCGTGCGCTTATCTTCTTCTTCTTCCTTCTTCCTCTCTCCCTTTGCCAGCCCTCCCGTGACCTTCGGCCGTACCCTAGCGCCGTTAGCCCACGTGAGACCTCGCCGGCGACGATGGTGAAGGGCAAGACCACTGCTTTGGAGCGCGCGAAGAAGGTGGCGGCGGGGGGGAAAGGAAAGAGGTCTGCGCGAGGCGGATCTTCCTCCCGGACCGCCCTGCCCAAGGGTTGGATTCAGGGCGACTGGATGCCATCGGTGCTCCGGCAGGAGGATCTCGATGACATGGTCGAGGGAGGAGCCATTCCCCACGAGGCTGCGCGTCTCCCGGGGAGGGAGATCGAACCTCAACCCCGCAACGGTGAGTGCGTGCTCCTTGCCTCCCACATCGACCAAGGGTTTTCTCTGCCTCCCCATCCATTCTTCCGGAGCTTCTTGAATTTCTTCGGAGCGCAGCTCCATCACTTTACCCCCAAACTCCATAGTCTATCTTTCCGCGTTCATTTCCATGTGCGAGGCCTTCCTGGGTTGCCGTCCGCATTGGGGGCTTTTCAAGCATATTTTTACTTGCCGCTATCAGTCGGTTAAAAAGGCCAAGTCGAGTGATGAGAAGACGTAAGTGATCCAGCTGTGCGGGGGCCTGGCGATCCAGACGAGGGAGAAGAGCTGTTTCCCCTCTATCACCTTCCCGGAGTCGGTCCGCGGCTGGCAGTCGACCTGGTTCTACTGCCAGGACCAGGCGACCCCCGGACAGTCGACTGGTCTTCCTCCTTTTTCCCTCGACCGAGCCGAGAAGCCTATCTCTCTAAAAGTCACGCCGGAGGAAAGTGCCCAAGTCAAGGTATTGGCGGGTCGAGTGGTTGAGCTTGTCTGTGAGGGGGTGACTGAAGGAAATATGCCCTAGAGGCAATAATAAAGTTATTATTTATTTCCTTATATCATGATAAATGTTTATTATTCATGCTAGAATTGTATTAACCGGAAACATAATACATGTGTGAATACATAGACAAACAGAGTGTCACTAGTATGCCTCTACTTGACTAGCTCGTTAATCAAAGATGGTTATGTTTCCTAACCATGAACAATGAGTTGTTATTTGATTAACGAGATCACATCATTAGTTGAATGATCTGATTGACATGACCCATTCCATTAGCTTAGCACCTGATCGTTTAGTATGTTGCTATTGCTTTCTTCATGACTTATACATGTTCCTATGACTATGAGATTATGCAACTCCCGTTTGCCGGAGGAACACTTTGGGTG